>NC_069502.1:59021796-59203956 GCF_027579735.1 Bombina bombina | reverse complement strand
AAGTTTAGCTTGAAGGGAAACTGTTGTGCTGGGCCCAGCTTGAAGCCTGCATACAGGTTAAGGAGGTGGATGATGTCACACGTTCCTATATGTGAGCCTGTGCAGGCAATCCTCTGGTGAGTAATACAGCAGCAGCTGAATAGAGCTAGGAGTAGAGAACACAATAGTTAAAGTGAATTATTCCTCTGGTTCGTTAGGGAATGACCCCAATAGGAAGCAGTTAATATAACACAACAGAGACTGAGATCTGGGATCACAGTAAAACACCCTGTCAGTTCAAATTATCTAGCAAGATGTGTTGTGTGGGAGGACCTTAAATTGGGTGGAGTTCTAGAAGCGAGCAAATATAAAGATACAATGTCCAGAATGAGAATAATACAAGAGGCACTCCTGACAGTACAACCCCTCAAAGAGCCGTACCCGAACAAAGCTTGGGGCGATCGGGATTACGGCGATGAAAGAGAGACACCAGATTTGGTGCCGACAAATTTGTGAAAGGTTCCCATGAATCCTCCTCAGGACCAAAACCCTTCCATCTGATGAGATACTGAAATTGGTGATGGTAGAGTCTTGAATCCAGGATAGAAGCAACCTCATAACTGGCAGTGTCGCGTAAAGGGACAGGATTAAGAGTAGTGAACTTTGATGGCCTAGGAGGTATGTAAGGTCTCAGTAGAGAGACATGGAAGGTGGGATGTATATGGTATGAAGATGGCAGATCCAAAGTGACAGCATTCAAGTGATCTTGAAGGGACCGATGAAAAGAGCACCCAATTTTTTACTGGGTATTTGCAGCTGCAGATGTCTAGTGGATAACCAGACTGAATCACCAATTTTGTAATCAGGAGGCTTAGACCGTCTTAGGTCATAATAGTGTTTTTGTTTCTCCTTGGCTGTTGTAAGAGTATCCCTGAGGAAAGTAAAAGTCTGGGCAAGTGAATTAACGGTCTCATTCACCAGAGGTGACAGGCTCTCATCTTTCTGGAATAAATGGTAGGATGGGTGGAAGCCATAGTTAACATAGAAGGGTGAATGGTGGTGATAGATGGCGCAGGTCTATTAGATGATTTTTCTCTAATGAGTGAAGAGAAAAGGGCTTAAGGTGTATATAAAAGCCAATTAATAATGGTGCAGTATACTCACTCCGTAAGTTGTATATGTTCTGCTGAACTGGAGTATGATGTCAGGTGGCAAAAGTCCACAGGATTCTAATATCAAGTGACAATCTTCCAAAAAGTATCCAAATACTAGACTGGGAGTGAGATGGAAACTCGAATGAAAAAGTATTCAATATATAGTAATAAAAATGTAGTAACTTACTCCATATAAAAGGAGAATCCGGGTTGGCACAGCAAAGAAAGATGGCACAGTGTCACCCCAGTGCAACTCATATCTGGTGTAACAGTAGTGTACATTTAAAAAAAACAACACTTTTTTGACTGTGAAATAATAGCAGTCAGTTTCCTTCACACGTGTGCGTTTCAGTGCCTGCCAGGGCACAGTGTCACCCCAGTGCAACTCATATCTGGTGTAACAGTAGTGTACATTTAAAAAAAAATACAATTTTGACTGTAATAGATTGAATAGCAGTTAGTTGTCTGCAAGCGTGTGTGTCAGGCCTACAGCGTCTACTCTGCCAACTTCTGCCAGTGCACAGTGCCACTCATATCTGTTGTCACAGTAGCTTGCACGCATAGTACCACTAATCGGAAAAAAAATGACGAGCAAAGGCAGGCCACCCCGCAGGGGCCGTCGTGGTTGTGGTGCTGTGATTCCATTTGGCCCTAGAATAATGCCCAGTGTTCAGAGGCCACATACCCTGAACTCGAACAGTTCTGAGGACATAGTTGACTGGCTAACACAGGACACCCAATCTTCTACAGCTTCTGCTCAGAACCTTGACGCACCATCCTCCTCCAGCTTAGCTTCGGGCACCTCTCAAGTTACCACTCGCCCGCCTGCCACCACCACCAACACTAGCACCACAGCCGCTTCACTTGATCTGTCAGAGGAGTTATTTACACATCAGTTGGAAGAAATGAGTGATAGTGATGCGCAACCATTGTTGACAGAGGATGTAGACAACAGGGATATGTCTCAGTCAGGCAGCATTACACACATGGACGTATGGTGTGATGATGATGATGATGTTGTACCCACTGCTGCTTCCTTTGCTGAGTTGTCAGATACAAGTGAAGCGGTTGATGATGACAATGCGTCCGTGGATGTCACGTGGGTGCCCGCTAGAAGAGAAGAAGAAGAGGGGTAAAGTTCAGATGGGGAGACAGAGAGGAGGAGGAGACGAGTTGAAAGCAGGGGGAGGTCGTCGCAAGGAGCTAGTGGCACAGTCAGACAGCATGCATCGGCAACCGGGGTCAGCCAGACAGCACGCCAATCAACGCATGCTGTTGCCACCACCAGAATGCCGTCATTGCAGAGCTCAGCAGTGTGGCATTTTTTGTGTGTGTCTGCCTCTGACAACAGCGATACCATTTGCAACCTGTGCCAAAAGAAACTGAGTCGTGGGAAGTCCAACACCCACCTAGGTACAACTGCTTTGCGAAGGCACATGATCGCACATCACAAACGCCTATGGGATCAACACATGAGTACAAGCAGCACACAAACAAGCCGCCATCCTCCTCCTGGTCCAGCATCTTCAGCCACGTCAACCACTGCTGTCCTCCTTGCCCCCTCTCAACCATCCGTCACTCCGTCTCTCGACTTGAGCAGTTCCTGCTCATCTGCCCACAGTCAGGTGTCTGTCAAGGACATGTTTGAACGTAAGAAGCCAATGTCTCAAAGTCACCCCCTTGCCCGTCATCTGACAGCTGGCTTGTCTGAACTCTTAGCCCGCCATCTTTTACCATACAAGCTGATGGAGTCTGAGGCATTCCAAAAATTTGTAGCTATTGGGACACCACAGTGGAAGGTACCCGGCCGAAATTTCTTTGCACAAAAGGCAATCCCCAACCTGTACTCGATTGTGCAAAAGGAAGTAATGGCATGTCTGGCACACAGTGTTGGGGCAAGGGTCCATCTGACCACTGATACCTGGTCTGCAAAGCATGGTCAGGGCAGGTATATCACCTACACTGCGCATTGGGTAATGCGTGGCTCTGCAGAGGAGTTGGTGACACCGCCACAACTTGCAGGCAGGCCTGCTGCCACCTCCTCTACTCCTCCTGCTCCATCCTCTTCCATAACCTCCTCGGCTGAGTCCTCTTCTGCTGCTGCGTCTTGCTCCACATCAATGGCACCCCCCCAGGTACTATTCAACATCCCGGATACGGCAGTGTCACGCCGTCTTGGGGTTGACTTGCCTGAAAGCAGAGAGTCACACCGAACCAGCACTCCTGTCCACCCTGAACCCACAGGTGGATCAGTGGCTGACTCCGCACTAACTGGAGATCGGCAAAGTGGTTGACTCTGCACCAACTGGAGATCGGCAAAGTGGTTTGTGACAACGGAAGAAATTTGGTGGCGGCATTGAATTTGGGCAAGTTGACATATGTGCCGTGCATGGCACATGTGTGTAATCTGATCGTACAACGCTTAGTGCATAAGTACCCAGGCTTACAGGATGTCCTGAAGCAGGCCAGGAAGGTGTGTGGCCATTTCAGGCGTTCCTACACGGCAATGGCGCACTTTTCAGATATCCAGCGGCGAAACAACATGCCAGTGAGGCACTTGATTTGCGACAGCCCGACACGTTGGAATTCAACCCTCCTAATGTTCGACCAACTGATTCAACAAGAAAAAGCTGTTAACGACTATTTGTATGACCAGGGTACTAGGACAGCCTCTGCAGAGCTGGGAATTTTTTTGCCACATTACTGGACGCTCATGTGCAATGCCTGTAGGCTCATGCATCCTTTTGAGGAGGTGACAAACCTAGTCAGTCACACCGAAGGCACCATCAGCGACATCATACCATTTGTTTTCTTCCTGGAGCGTGCCCTGCGAAGAGTGCTGGATCAGGCCGTAGATGAGCGTGAAGAGGAAGAGGAAGAGTTGTGGTCACCATCACCACCAGAAACAGCCTTATCAGCATCGCTTGCTGGACCTGCGGCAACGCTGGAAGAGGATTGTGAGGAAGAGGAGTCAGAGGAGGAATGTGGCTTTGAGGAGGAGGAGGAAGACCAACCACAACAGGCATCCCTTGGTGCTCGTTGTCACCTATCTGGTACCCGTGGTGTTGTACGTGGTTGGGGGGAAGAACATACCTTCAGTGAGATCACTGGGGATGAGGAACGGGACATGAGTAGCTCGGCATCCAACCTTGTGCAAATGGGGTCTTTCATGCTGTCGTGCCTGTTGAGGGACCCTCGTATAAAAAGGCTGAAGGAGAATGACTTACTGGGTGTCCACGCTACTAGACCCCTGGTATAAGCATAAAGTGCCTCAAATGTTACCCAATTACCACAAGTCGGAAAGGATGCAGCAGTTCCAAAATAAATTAAAATTTACACAGCGTATAAGGGTGATGTCACAGCACAACGGGAATCTAACAGGGGAAGAGGTGAAAGTAATCATCCTCCTCCCACGACCATGCCAGCAAGGACAGGACGCTTTACAGACGTGTTGTTGATGGAGGATATGCGGAGCTTTTTAAGTCCTACGCATCGCCATAGCCCTTCGGGGTCCACCCTCAGAGAACGACTCAACCGACAGGTAGCAGACTACCTCTCCTTAACTGCAGATATCGACACTCTGAGGAGCGATGAACCCCTTGCCTACTGGGTATGCAGGGTTGACCTGTGGCCTGAGCTATCCCAATTTGCGATAGAACTTCTGGCCTGCCCCGCTTCAAGTGTCCTCTCAGAAAGGACCTTCAGTGCAGCAGGAGGTATTGTCACTGAGAAGAGAAGTCGCCTAGGTCAAAAAAGTCTAGATTACCTCACCTTTATTAAGATGAATGAGGGATGGATCCTGAAGGGACTGACAGTGGGCGATACATTCGACTAAAAAAGGCCTGATGAGATGAGCTGCCTTGCGCTTAAAATGGTCCACATGCTGCTGTATTTTATCTCTGAATGCCGGATGACTTGCGTCACTTATCCGCCACCAACTAGGGTTCAAGCCCCAATGTTTTAGGGCACTTTCTGCCTGGGAAACAAACATAAATTTTTCTGGCCGCTGCTACAGCAGCGGCTGCAACAATACCTAATTTTTCAGGCATGTGTACATGCCTATTTTTTCTGGCCTCTGGTGCTGCACTGTGGCTTCAAAAACCAAACCAAAAAAAAGGCACATAACAGGGATTAAACTGATAGGAATAGTACTACTTAACACACCACTCCTATCTGGTGACACATTAGATTGCACGCACAGTGCCCCAAATTTGAAGTAGGAGGTCCGACCAAGCATCTTTTTCCATCTCCCGGTTCCTAAAATCGATGCCATGTACACGTCCCCTGATAGGGGACGTAACAGGGATTAAACTGATAAGAATAGAACTACTTAACACACCACTCCTATCTGGTGGCATATTAGATTGCACGCGCAGTGCCCCAAATTTGAAGTAGGAGGACCGACCAAGCATCTTTTTCCATCTCCCGGTTCCTAAAATCGATGCCATATACACGTCCCCTGATAGGGGACGTAACAGGGATTAAACTGATAAGAATAGTACTACATAACACACCACTCCTATCTGGTGGCACATTAGATTGCACGCGCAGTGCCCCAAATTTGAAGTAGGAGGACCGACCAAGCATCTTTTTCCATCTCCCAGTTCCTAAAATCGATGCCATATCCACGTCCCCTTATAGGAGACGTAACAGGGATTAAACTGATAAGAATAGTACTACTTAACACACCACTCCTATCTGGTGGCACATTAGATTGCACGCGCAGTGCCCCAAATTTGAAGTAGGAGGACCGACCAAGCATCTTTTTCCATCTCCCTGTTCCTAAAATCGATGCCATATACACGTCCCCTGTTAGGGGACGTAACAACTGATAGGGGACGTAACAGGGATTAAACTGATAGGAATAGTACTACTTAACACACCTTATAATAATGCAGAGAGAGGCAACGCAGAGAGAGGAGTCTGAAGAAGAGGAGTCAGAGGAGGAAGGTGGCTTTGAGGAGGTGGAAGACCAAACACAGCAGGCGTCCCAGGGGGCTTGTTGTCACCTTTCGGGGACCCTTGGTGTTGTACGTGGCTGGGTGGAGGAAGAGACCTTCAATGACATCAGTGAGGACAAGAAACGGGACATGGCTAGCTGGGTATCCAACCTTGTGCAAATGGGGAGTTTGCGGTTGTGCAAATGGACTGTTTGCCGTTGTTTGCGGTGCGTTAAACGGGGAGTTTGGTCTGTCACTGTGAAGCGGGCGTATCCCTTACACTACCTGTAACCTGATCGATACAACATCATACCTGATGTTTTAAAGCACGTTATTCCAAACAATTTAGGAATGTTAGGTGATTTATGCCCTTTATGGATTAAAACCAGACTCTGCATCAACTATGTAATTTTCCATGGGAGTTTTGCCATGGATCCCCCTCCGGCACACAGTCCAGGTGTTAGTCCCCTTGAAACAACTTTTCCATCACTACTGTGGCCAGAAAGAGTCCCTGTGGGTTTTAAAATTCGCCTGCCTATTGAAGTCTATGGCGGTTCGCCCGGTTCACCCGTTCGCGAACATTTGCGGAAGTTCGCGTTCGCCGTTCGCAAACGCAAAATTTTAGGTTCGCGACATCACTACTTGTCTTTTAACTTCTGCTCTTGAAAAAGACGTGTAATACGTTGAAACGTGTTGAGCAAATAAAACCTTTTTTATCCAAAGCTGAAAGATTTCCATCATCTTTCTTTGCTTTGCCAGGCCAGATTCTCCTTTTATATGGAGAAAGTTACTACATTTTTATTACTATATATTGGATACTTTTTCATTCGAGTTTCCATCTCACTCCCAGTCTAGTATTTGGATACTTTTTGGAAGATTGTCACTTGATATTAGAATCCTGTGCACCATTATTAATTGGTTTTTATATACACCTTAAGCCTTTTTCTCTTCACTCATTAGAGAAAAATCATCTAATAGACCAGCGCCATCTATCACCACCATTCAATTTCTACACAATCACTGAGGAGAGACTGCAGCGGTCTAAACTAAAGGAGAGTATCAGTTCTTAGTTAATCTGTTACAGAATAATGTGTGTTTTTTACATCTTGCACTTCTGTATATTGTATTTTAACATAGAAGGGTGTCAACTTAGTGGATGAGTTAACTGTGTTATTGAAAGAAAATTCTGCAGTAGATAGCAATGAAGAAAACCAGTTGTCCTGTTGATAGGTGCAGTAGCATCGTAAATACTGCTCTAATGCTTGATTTGTTCTCTCTGTTTGTCCATTCGTTTGTGGGTGATATGCGGAACTTAAGTTCCTGTGTATGTTCAATGTTTTACAGAGTTGGGTCCAGAATCTGGAGGTGAATTGTGAACCTCTATCTGTTGTGATAGAGTCAGGCAAGCCATGTAAGTGTACTATATGCTTTAGGAGAAGGTCTGCTGTTTCAGCAGCAGTAGGAAGACCATGTAAAGGGATAAAATGTGCCATCTTGGAAAAATGGTCCACGACAACTAATATTGTGTTATAGTTTGAGAATAATGGAAGTTCTACTATAAAGTCCATTGCGATGTGTCGCCAAGGTTTATCAGCAACTGGAAGAGAGAGTATGTACCCGTATGGATGTTTATGGGTAGGTTTATTTCTCGCACAAATCTCACAAGTATGTATATAATCTTTAACACTACGTACTAATCCTGGCCACCAGAAATCTCTCTGAATGAGGTGAAGTGTTTTTCAAGTACCAGGGTGGCCGGGGAGTGGTGTATCATGAGCTGTACGGAGAATGTCCTCTCTGAGGGAAATAAGGACAAGGAGTTTCTGTCCATGGTATAGTAGACCGTTAGAGTCCTTCCGCAATATTGGATCCTTATTCATAGGATCATCCAGTAAGTGGTCTTTGAATAAATTTGATTTATCAAATGTGAGGCCGATAATACGATGAGGTGGTATGATGCATTCAGGTTTTGAGGCATAACCAGGACTAGTACCATACCGGGATAAGGCGTCCATCTTATCATTTTTTGAAGCTGGTCGATAAGTGATGACAAAATCAAATCTGGTAAAAAATAAATTCTATCGCACTTGACTGTAGGTTCCTATGATCCGTGTAAATGATAATTGGAAACTTAGCTCCCTCTAGGAGATGTCTCCAAAAAACTAGTGATGCCTTTATCACAAGGAGCTCCTTTTTGCCTATCGGATAATTCACTTCGGCTGAATTCATTGTGCGAGAGTAATAGGCAACAGGTAGCATAGGGTCATCATTCGTTTTCTTTTGGGATAATATTGCACCACTGGCAAAATCAGAGGCATCAACCTCCAAAAAGTATTGCTTTTTTTTAGCAAATTTAAAGAAGTATCGGCTTCGTTAGACCAATGGAACTTGGTATTTTTACGAGTGAGGGAAGTGAGCAGTTTCACTATGGATGAAAAACTTTGTATGAATTTTCTATAAAAATTTGAAAAGCCCAAGAACCTTTGAACATCTTTCTTCATAGAGGGTACAGGCCATTTTGTGATGGCTTCAATTTTGTTGTTCTCCATTTGAATTCCAGATGGGGAAATATGATACCCAAGGAAAGATATTGAATCAGTATGGAAGATACATTTCTCGGCTTTAGCGTAAAGGTGCTTTTGTCTAAGTCTGGAGAGTACAGTCCTAACATGTGTTATGTGATTTTCAAAAGTATCTGAGTAGACGAGAATATCGTCTAAATAAATCACAATACAGGAGTCGAGGAGGTCAGAGAACAGATGGTTTATGAAATACTGGAAAGTGGCGGGGGTGTTGCATAGGCCAAACGGCATGACCTTATACTCGTATAGGCCGTATCATGTACGGAAAGCCGTCAACCACTCATCCCCTTTTCTAATTCTTATTAAGTTATAAGCTCCTCTTAAGTCAAGCTTGGTGTACAGTCATGTGCCCTGCAGCCGTTCTATCAACTCTGGGATAAGAGGAAGGGGATCCCTGTTCTTGATGGTGCATTTGTTTAACTCCCTGTAGTCTATTATTGGTCTGAGGCTTATGTCCTTGTTCTTCACAAAGAAGATACCTGCATCAGCCGGAGAGGTGGATGGACGTATGAATCCTTTTGCAAGATTCTCATTTAGGTATTCTTTTAGATGGACCAGTTCAGGCTCAGACAAAGGGTAAATATGTCCGTAAGGGATTTTAGAACCAGGTATTAAATCTATCGGGCAGTCAAACAATCTATGTGGGGGAAGAGACTGAGCCTGTTTCTTATCAAAGACGTCAGTAAAGTCAGAGTAAACAGATGGAATACTGAGTTCAGTTATCTGTAGTAGGGTATGAGTCGGTAAACAGTTTGTCTTACAGTACTGTGAATCAAAACAAATAGTACCCATAGACCAATGTATGTGTGGTTGATGTTGTTTCAGCTAACTTAAACCTAAAATGACCTGGAATAGTGGTGAATGAATGACCTCAAATATACATGATTCTGTATGACCTGAAGGGAAAGTTAACTTCAAAGGAGCAGTATGGTGTGTGATGGGGCCAGATTTTATTAAAGAACCATAAACATCCCGAAATGCCAGTGAATTGTGCTTTTTTATTAGTGGAATGTGAAATTTGTGAACAAATGTGATGTCCATGAAGTTGCTAGTAGCGCATGAGTCAATCACGAACTGGTTTGTAACTGGTTGAAGGTCCCCCTGTATGGATACAGAATGAGTAAAGTCAGAAGAGGTGTGTAGTACTGTATTTGTGGAGAATAGAGAGGAGTCAGTCTTACACTTCCTGGATTTGCTTAGAGCAGGACACTCCCTAACCCCGTGCTCCTTGGCAGCACAGTTTAGACAGAGGTTGTTGAGCCTGCGGCATGCTTTTTCCTCTGATTTCAAGGGACCTCTGACAAAGGCAATATCCATGGGTTCATCGTGTTGTTTCACTGTTGGTTATGGGGTAGAGTGAGTTAAGTATAGGATCGTTATTCTCATAATACACGGTAGCCCAGCTCTTAGCTTCACCTCTTAGGTATGAGATCACAGTCAGGACTTTTATTTTTTCTGTAGGATAACTTTGTGGTCATAGAGAGACGTAGAGATTACAGGAATTTCTGAAATCTCTAAAGAGAGTTCTATCACCAGAGAATTTCTCTGGGGGGCAAACCAGAGGCAAAGGGAATTGTGATTCCACTACTGGAGTTTAAGCTGATGCTTGTTTGCGGATATATTTGCGCAATTCTTGATTCTCTGTCTGTAAATCTCTAAGACCTTGTAACATTAGGTCCATATTTTGGGATAGTGCCCCTACCCTGTTTGAGAGTTCGGCGACATCCATCTTGAAAGGTAGGTATATATGTATGTAGGTACATTTGATTTTTTTTTTTTTTAAAGGCTAGGTAATATGTCAGGAATGCTAGGAATCAGTGAATGTATCTATGATAATCTTAATACCTTATACACATATATATATATGTCGCCACTCAGTCTCACACCATACTTCGGGTATTAATGTTAATGTAATACCCTGATTGTGCTCATGGATCTGAGGGTGACCATGTGAGGGTCAAAAGGAAGATTAACATATTAAAGTAAAATAGTGTGCTTTGAGGAATAAGGACTGTAAAGAACAACTCTGTTAGGACACTGAGTGTATGGAGAGGAGTCAGTACATCAGTGTTAGTTGGAGCAAAAGCAGAATGAAATAGTGTGCCTGCTATTACATGCAAAAGTGTATATAATTGTGAAGCATATCAAGAATGAGAGAATAACTTAAATCAATATGTATGCACTTTATATGGGAAGTAAGCAGTGTTGTCTGATTGTAAGTAGCTCAGAGCAATGTCTGTTTTTTGCAAATATACTGCTAGATTACGAGTCTTGCGTTAGCCTTAAAAAACAGCGTTTGAGAGGTCTCAACGCTGCTTTTTAACGCCCGCTGGTATTATGAGTCTGGCAGGTACAGGTGTACCCAAGGTGTGTGTGGTGATACTGATATCAGACTCAACTGCTTCCCAAAATCTGATATGCTCCCAAAATCAGATACAAAAGCCAAAAAGTGGGTGGGGAGCGCTCTAGAGGAGCTATGAGTTGGACTATCTGGTGTGAATTGATTGAATAGAATATTGTGCACTATATTAGTGTCCGTGACTAAAGGTGTAAATATTATTCTATTATATTTGTAGTTTCAGTGACTAGGTGTAAAAATAAATAAGTGTAAAAATATGTGTAAAATTGTCCGTGACTGAATTAGTCTATAGCAATGAGAATCAATCCTCAATAGCTGTCTTGTGACGTAGAAAAAAACAATTGCGTGGAATGGATGTGTGCATAAGCAGGGGTTGTATTTGGCACTAAAATAGTGCTGTTATATCTTATGGTATGTACCAATATCTAATGTGTCCCATTGATACAAATTATATTCTTACACAAGAACTGTTTACGTTATACTCGCATGCTTGATTAGAGGTACACCTGCATGTTTCAATCCTAATACATACAACCGCTGTCTGTTGCTAATATCACTGCTGCTATTTTTGCTAATATATACAGCTGCTATCTGTTGCCTATCTTTATATATGTATAAACCACTGATACTGCAACTAATTTGAATACTGTAACCAGCTGGAATATCGCAATATACATTGTAACAAGTTTTTATTGCAAATTTATTGTACAATTTATGAACAGCGTTCTGCTGAATTTTAGATAGTAAATTTTTTTTTAATACTTTATTGTCTCAGTTTATAATTTTACTACAGCATCACAATAGGTTAATCAACCATAAACACAGTGCACGGGCACTTTATAGTGCATTTATTAGGAGCCACCCTATATATATTTCTTCGACATTATTCTTGCAGATGTCAATGCAAACTTTTATTTAGATAATTCCTGGGACACATTATATATTGGTACATACCATAAGATATAACAGCACTATTTTAGTGCCAAATACAACCCCTGCTTATGCACACATCCATTCCACGCAATTGTTTTTTTCTACGTCACAAGACAGCTATTGAGGATTGATTCTCATTGCTATAGACTAATTCAGTCACGGACAATTTTACACATATTTTTACACTTATTTATTTTTACACCTAGTCACCGAAACTACAAATATAATAGAATAATATTTACACCTTTAGTCACGGACACTAATATAGTGCACAATATTCTATTCAATCAATTCACGCCAGATAGTCCAACTCATAGGTACAGGTGTACCGCTCACTTTTATTCCGCGACTCGAGCTTACCGCAAATCCCCTTACGTAAACTGTGTATCCTATCTTTTCTTCCTAACGCCGGTATTATGAGTCTTGGAAGAAGTGAGAGGTAGACCCTCTCCTGTCAAGACTCCTATCGCATTTAAAAGTCAGTAGTTAAGAGTTTTATGGGCTAACGCTGTCACATAAAACTCTTAACTAAAGTGCTAAAAAGTACACTAACACCCATAAACTACCTATTAACCCCTAAACCGACCCCCCCCCCACATCGGAAACACTTAAATAAAGTTTTGAACCCCTAATCTGCCGACCGTACATCGCCGCCACTGTAATAAATATATTAACCCCTACACCGCCACACTCCCGCCTTGAAAACACTAGTTACATTTTATTAACCCCTAATCTGCCATCCCTAACATTGCTGACACCCTACATTTATTAACCCCCAATCTGCCTCCCCCAATGTTGCCGCTACTATATTAAATTTATTAACCCCTTAACCTAAGTCTAAACCTAAGTCTAACACCCCCTAACTTAAATATAATTTAAATAAAACGAAATAAAATTACTACAATTAAATAAATTAATCCTATTTAAAACTAAATACTTACCTGTAAAATAAACCCT
Source organism: Bombina bombina (assembly GCF_027579735.1). Classification (NCBI taxonomy): domain Eukaryota; kingdom Metazoa; phylum Chordata; class Amphibia; order Anura; family Bombinatoridae; genus Bombina; species Bombina bombina. The sequence goes on along the minus strand of NC_069502.1, from coordinate 59,191,052 downwards.
AAGCTAGCTACAATATAACTAATTGTTACATTCTAGCTATCTTAGGCCTAGATTTGGAGTTTGGCGTTAGCCGTGAAAACCAGCGTTAGAGGCTCCTAACGCTGGTTTTAGGCTAACTCCGGTATTTGGAGTCACTCAAAATAGGGTCTAACGCTCACTTTTCAGCCGCGACTTTTCCATACCGCAGATCCCCTTACGTCAATTGCGTATCCTATCTTTTCAATGGGATCTTTCTAACTCCGGTATTTAGAGTCGTGTCTGAAGTGAGCGTTAGACATCTAACGACAAAACTCTAGCCGCAGGAAAAAAGTCAGTAGTTAAGAGCTTTTTGGGCTAACGCCGGTTCATAAAGCTCTTAACTACTGTACTCTAAAGTACACTAACACCCATAAACTACCTATGTACCCCTAAACCGAGGCCCCCCCACATCGCCGCCACTCGATTAAATTTTTTTAACCCCTAATCTGCCGACCGCCACCTACGTTATACTTATGTACCCCTAATCTGCTGCCCCTAACACCGCCAACCCCTGTATTATATTTATTAACCCCTAATCTGCCCCCCACAACGTCGCCGCCAGCTACCTACAATAATTAACCCCTAATCTGCCGACCGCAAAGCGCCGCCACCTACATTATAGCTATGTACCCCTAATCTGCTGCCCCTAACACCGCCGACCCCTATATTATATTTATTAACCCCTAATCTGCCCCCCTCAACGTCGCCTCCACCTGCCTACACTTATTAACCCCTAATCTGCCGAGCGGACCGCACTGCTACTATTATAAAGTTATTAACCCCTAATCCGCCTCACTAACCCTATAATAAATAGTATTAACCCCTAATCTGCCCTCCCTAACATCGCCGACACCTAACTTCAATTATTAACCCCTAATCTGCCGACCGGAGCTCACCGCTATTCTAATAAATGGATTAACCCCTAAAGCTAAGTCTAACCCTAACACTAACACCCCCCTAAATTAAATATAATTTTAATCTAACGAAATTAATTAACTCTTATTAAATAAATTATTCCTATTTAAAGCTAAATACTTACCTGTAAAATAAACCCTAATATAGCTACAATATAAATTATAATTACATTGTAGCTATTTTAGGATTAATATTTATTTTACAGGCAACTTTGTAATTATTTTAACCAGGTACAATAGCTATTAAATAGTTAAGAACTTTTTAATAGTTACCTAGTTAAAATAATTACAAAATTACCTGTAAAATAAATCCTAACCTAAGTTACAATTAAACCTAACACTATACTATCATTAAATTAATTAAATAAAATACCTACAATTACCTACAATTAAACCTAACACTACACTATCAATACATTAATTAAATACAATATCTACAAATAACTACAATGAAATAAACTAACTAAAGTACAAAAAATAAAAAAGAACTAAGTTACAAAAAATAAAAAAATATCTACAAACATAAGAAAAATATTACAACAATTTTAAACTAATTACACCTACTCTAAGCCCCCTAATAAAACAACAAAGCCCCCCAAAATAAAAAAATGCCCTACCCTATTCTAAATTACTAAAGTTAAAAGCTCTTTTACCTTACCAGCCCTGAACAGGGCCCTTTGCGGGGCATGCCCCAAGAAGTTCAGCTCTTTTGCCTGTAAAAAAAAACATACAATACCCCCCCCCAACATTACAACCCACCACCCACATACCCCTAATCTAACCCAAACCCCCCTTAAATAAACCTAACACTAAGCCCCTGAAGATCATCCTACCTTGTCTTCACCTCACCAGGTATCACCGATCCGTCCTGGCTCCAAAATCTTCATCCAACCCAAGCGGGGGTTGGCGATCCATCATCCGGTGGCTGAAGAGGTCCAGAAGAGGCTCCAAAGTCTTCATCCTATCCGGGAAGAAGAGGCGATCCGGACCGGCAACCATCTTGATCCAAGCGGCATCTTCTATCTTCATCCGATGACGACCGGCTCCATCCTGAAGACCTCCACCGCGGACCCATCTTCTTCCGGCAACGTCCAACTGAAGAATGACGGTTCCTTTAAGGGACATCATCCAAGATGGCGTCCCTCGAATTCCGATTGGCTGATAGGATTCTATCAGCCAATCGGAATTAAGGTAGGAATATTCTGATTGGCTGATGGAATCAGCCAATCAGAATCAAGTTCAATCCGATTGGCTGATCCAATCAGCCAATCAGATTGAGCTCGCATTCTATTGGCTGATCGGAACAGCCAATAGAATGCGAGCTCAATCTGATTGTCTGATTGGATCAGCCAATCGGATTGAACTTGATTCTGATTGGCTGATTCCATCAGCCAATCAGAATATTCCTATCTTAATTCCGATTGGCTGATAGAATCCTATCAGCCAATCAGAATTCGAGGGATGCCATCTTGGATGACGTCCCTTAAAGGAACCGTCATTCTTCAGTTGGACGTCGCCGGAAGAAGATGGGTCCGCGGTGGAGGTCTTCAGGATGGAGCCGGTCATCATCGGATGAAGATAGAAGATGCCGCTTGGATCAAGATGGTTGCCGGTCCGGATCGCCTCTTCTTCCCGGATAGGATGAAGACTTTGGAGCCTCTTCTGGACCTCTTCAGCCACCGGATGATGGATCGCCAACCCCCGCTTGGGTTGGATGAAGATTTTGGAGCCAGGACAGATCGGTGATACCTGGTGAGGTGAAGACAAGGTAGGATGATCTTCAGGGGCTTAGTGTTAGGTTTATTTAAGGGGGGTTTGGGTTAGATTAGGGGTATGTGGGTGGTGGGTTGTAATGTTGGGGGGGGTTATTGTATGTTTTTTTTTACAGGCAAAAGAGCTGAACTTCTTGGGGCATGCCCCGCAAAGGGCCCTGTTCAGGGCTGGTAAGGTAAAAGAGCTTTTAACTTTAGTAATTTAGAATAGGGTAGGGCATTTTTTATTTTGGGGGGCTTTGTTGTTTTATTAGGGGGCTTAGAGTAGGTGTAAATAGTTTAAAATTGTTGTAATATTTTTCTTATGTTTGTAGATATTTTTTTATTTTTTGTAACTTAGTTCTTTTTTATTTTTTGTACTTTAGTTAGTTTATTTCATTGTAGTTATTTGTAGATATTGTATTTAATTAATGTATTGATAGTGTAGTGTTAGGTTTAATTGTAGGTAATTGTAGGTATTTTATTTAATTAATTTAATGATAGTATAGTGTTAGGTTTAATTGTAACTTAGGTTAGGATTTATTTTACAGGTAATGTTGTAATTATTTTAACTAGGTAACTATTAAATAGTTCTTAACTATTTAATAGCTATTGTACATGGTTAAAATAATTACAAAGTTGCCTGTAAAATAAATATTAATCCTAAAATAGCTACAATGTAATTATAATTTATATTGTAGCTATATTAGGATTTATTTTACAGGTAAGTATTTAGCTTTAAATAGGAATAATTTATTTAATAAGAGTTAATTAATTTCGTTAGATTAAAATTATATTTAATTTAGGGGGGTGTTAGTGTTAGGGTTAGACTTAGCTTTAGGGGTTAATCCATTTATTAGAATAGCGGTGAGCTCCAGTCGGCAGATTAGGGGTTAATAATTGAAGTTAGGTGTCGGCGATGTTAGGGAGGGCAGATTAGGGGTTAATACTATTTATTATAGGGTTAGTGAGGCGGATTAGGGGTTAATAACTTTATAATAATAGCGGTGCGGTCCGGTCGGCAGATTAGGGGTTAATAAGTGTAGGCAGGTGGAGGCGACGTTGTGGGGGGCAGATTAGGGGTTAATAAATATAATATAGGGGTTGGCGGTGTTAGGGGCAGCAGATTAGGGGTACATAAGGATAATGTAAGTAGCGGCGGTTTACGGAGCGGCAGATTAGGGGTTAAAAATAAAATGCAGGTGTCAGCGATAGCGGGGGCGGCAGATTAGGGGTTAATAAGTGTAAGGTTAGGGGTGTTTAGACTCGGGGTACATGTTAGGGTGTTAGGTGCAGACTTAGGAGGTGTTTCCGCATAGCAAACAATGGGGCTGCGTTAAGAGCTGAACGCGGCTTTTTTGCAGGTGTTAGTTTTTTTTTCAGCTCAAACAGCCCCATTGTTTTCTATGGGGGAATCGTGCACGAGCACGTTTTTGAGGCTGGCCGCTTGCGTAAGCAACTCTGGTATTGAGAGTTGAAGCTGCGTTAAAAATGCTCTACGCTCCTTTTTTGGAGCCTAACGCAGCCTTTATGTGGACTCTCAATACCAGAGTTATTTTTATGGTGCGGCCAGAAAAAAGCTGGCGTTAGATTTTCGGGTCGTTACCGACAAAACTCCAAATCTAGCCGTTAGGGTTTATATTTATTTTACAGGCAACTTTATATTTATTTTAACTAGCTACAATAGTTATTAAATAGTTATTAACTATTTAATAACTTCCTAGTTAAAATAAGTACAAATATACCTGTAAAATAAATCCTAACCTAAATTACAATTACACCTAACACTACACTATCATTAAATTAATTACCTAAACTAACTACAATTAAATACAATAAAATAAAATAAACTAAAGTACTAAAAAAAAAAAACACTAAATTACAGAAAATATAAAAATATTTTCAATAATTTTTAACTAATAACACCTAATCTAATCTCCCTAATAAAAAAAAAACAAAAAACAAAGTAATAAAAATCCCTACCCTACACTAAATTACAAATAGCCTTTAAAAGGGCTTTTTGCGGGGCATTGCGAGGCATTGCCCCAAAGTAATCAGCTCTTTTACCTGTAAAAAAATGGGTCAAGACGTCTCAAGGTAGGGTGATCTTCAAGGGGTTAGTGTTAGGTTTTATTAAGGGGGGATTGGGTGGGTTTTAGAGTAGGGTTTGGTGTGTGGGTGGTGGGTTTTAATGTTGGGGGGGTATTGTATTTTTTTACAGGTAAAAGAGCTGATTACTTTGGGGCAATGCCCTGCAAAAAGCCCTTTTAAGGGCTATTTGTAATTTAATATAGGGTAGGGATTTTTATTATTTTGGGAGGCTTTTTTTATTTTATTAGTGGCATTAGATTAGGTGTAATTAGTTTAAAATTCCTGTAATTATTTTTTATTTTCTGTAATTTAGTGGGGTTTTTTTGTACTTTATTTAATTTAATTGTATTTAATTGTAGTTAGTTTAGGAAATTAATTTAATGATAATGTAGTGTTAGATGTAATTGTAACTTAGTTTAGGATTTATTTTACAGGTATATTTGTATTTATTTTAACTAGGTAGTTAGTATATAGTTAATAACTATTTAATAACTATTGTAGCTAGTTAAAATAAATACAAAGTTGCCTGTAAAATAAATATAAACCCTAAGATAGATACAAATGTAACTATTAGTTATATTGTAGCTATCTTAGTGTTTATTTTATAGGTAAGTATTTAGTTTTAAATAGGATTAATTTATTTAATTGTAGTAATTTTATTTTGTTTTATTTAAATTATATTTAAGTTAGGGGGTTAGACTTAGGTTTAGACTTAGGTTTAGGGGTAAATAAATTTAGTATAGTAGCGGCGACGATGGGGGCGGCAGATTAGGGGTTAATAATTGTAGGTAGGTTGTTGCAACATTGGGGGCGGAAGATTAGGGGTTAATAAATATAATGTAGGTGTCAGTGATGTTGGGGGCAGCAGATTAGGGCTTCATAGGGATAATGTAGGTGGCGGCGGTGTCCGGAGCGGCAGATTAGGGGTTAATAAGTATAATGTAGTTGTCGGCGATGTCGGGGGTGGCAGATTAGGGGTTAATAAGTGTAAGATTAGGGGTGTTTAGACTCGGGTTCATGTTAGGGTGTTAGGTGTACACATAAATGTCCTTTCCCCATTGGAATCAATGGGGCTGCGTTAGGAGCTGAACGCTGCTTTTTTGCAGGTGTTAGGTTTTTTTTCAGCCGGCTCAGCCCCATTGATTCCTATGGGGAAATCGTGCACAAGCACGTTTTGCCAGCTCACCGCTACCATAAGCAACGCTGGTATTGAGGTGAGATGTGGAGCTAAATTTTACTCTATGCTCACCTTTTTGCGGCTAACGCCGGATTTAAAAGAACCTGTAATACCAGCGTTGTCTTAAGTGAGTGGTGAGGGAAAACTGTGTGTTAGACACCCACACCATTACCGACAAAAACTCGTAATCTCGCCAATAGTAAGCAATGTCCGTTTTTGCATATATCCGTATCAAAGTCCGTTTTTGCAGATATAGTAAACAATGTTTGTTTTTCAAATATATATAAGTAGCAAAGTCCGTTTTTGCAAATATAGTAAGCAATGTCCGTTTTTGCAGTTAAAGTAGCAAAGTCCGTTTTGCAAGTATGAATGAGCAAAGTCCATTTTTGCAGATAGAATAAAGTCACAGTATTTCTTGAATAAGCGGAATGCTTACCATGTACAGAGCAGCAGACGAATTGCAGTTGCTATCTTGGAAGTTTAGCTTGCAGGAAAACTGTTGTGCTGGGCCCAGCTTGAAGCCTGCATACAGGTTGAGGAGGTGGATGATGTCACACGTTCCTATATGTGAGCCTGTGCAGGCAATCCTCTGGTGAGTAATACAGCAGCAGCTGAATAGAGCTAGGAGTAGAGAACACAATAGTTAAAGTGAATTATTCCTCTGGTTCATTAGGGAATGACCCCAATAGGAAGCAGTTAATATAACACAACAGAGACTGAGATCTGGGACACACAGTAAAACACCCTGTCAGTTCAAATTACCTAGCAAGATGTGTTGTGTGGGAGGACCTTAAATAGGGTAGAGTTCTAGAAGCGAGCAAATTTAAAGATACAGTGTCCAGAATGAGAATAATACAAGAGGCACTCCTGGCAACCTTCCTCCTGCAATGCACATCTCCAATGTTTTTCATGTCTCCCTCTTGAAACCATTGGTTTGTAATTGGTTTACCACTGTGTTGCCTCGTCCCCATCCTATCTTTGTTGACAACCATGAGGAGTATGAGGTCAGCAGCATTATTGACTCTCGTATGTCCAGAGGCCGTGTTCAGTATTTGGTTCACTGGAGGGGCTACGGTCCGGAGGAACATTCTTGGGTTCCCTCCTCTGATGTTCATGCTCCCGCCCTCCTCTGTACCTTCCATGCCCGTTTCCTCAATAAGCCTTTTGTCCTCCCGCGGAGTAGGGGTCATTGAGGGGAGGATACTGTCAGGGTTTTTTCCTTGTTTTGTTTGCCATGTGCTGCTGGCAGCCATTTTACTCACCTCTCTTGCTGACTATGGTGCATTGTGGGGGATGCTGCTCATTTCCTGCACTTCCTTTTATGGCTAGACTGGTGTGCATCATCTGTGTGAGACAGGATGCAGTCTCAGAATTGTGATGTCATCACTTATTATTTAAAGGGCCTCTGTTCAGTATGCTTTGCCTTTGCGTTGTCTCAGACCTGTTTGTGAGAGTTCCTGTGTATTACCTGGCTATCTGACGTCCTTCCTGGTTCCTGATCCCTGGCTTGTTCCTGACTCTGCTGTTTTCCTTGTTCCTGATTCCGGCTCGTCTGACTATTTACTTTGGCTCCTGACTCGGCTCGTCTGACTACCATCTCTGGTTTTGACTCCTGGCTTGTTATTTGACTTGTGGACTTTTTTTTGTTGTTGTTATTAATAAAGGTGTGATTATTTTTGCACTTCTCATCTCAGTCTGATTCCTGGCACCCTAACAAAATTTTCTTTAGTATTGGGTTTAATTTTAAGATGTCACCATAATTAACTATTAAGGGGAAACTCAATTTTATTTAAGGTTATGACTTTAAAAGGTTTGATAAATGGGAATATTCTGGTGTTCACTTTAACACTCAAATTATAGATACTGAGGACTATGTGGTTAAATCATTTATGACCTGCAAGGATGAATTTGGGTTATCTAACCATTTAATGTTCTCTTATTTTCAACTTAAAGGGACACTAAACCCATTTTTTTTCTTTAATGATTCAGATAGAGCATGCAATTTTATGCAACTTTATAATTTACTCCAATTATAATTTTTCCTCGCTCAACCCTTTGTAATCTTGCCAGATTATGAGTTTTGAGCACTATAGAGAAATTAACGACCGTTTAGAAAAAGCAGGCTTGTGCGGGCGATATGGTGGCGTTGAGCTCCATACCGCAAACAAATCAAGCGCTGCTTTGACGTGCTCATGCACGATTTCCCCATAGACATCAATGGGGAGAGCCAGCAAAAAAAAGCCTAACACCTGCGATCACGGAACGAAAAGCTCCGTAACGCAGCCCCATGTCTACGGAGAAAAGAAAAGTTATGTTTAAACCTAACACCCTAACATAAACCCTGAGTCTAATCACCGCTAATCTGCCGCCCCCAGCATCGCCGCCACCTACATTACAGTTATTAACCCCTAATCTGCTGCCCCCAACATCGCTACCCCCCTACATAAATTTATTAACTGGAACAAAGAGGATGCAGGCACTACTCGGTGTAGGTATAAAAGCAAAAAAAAGGTTTTACTGTGCTTTTCCATAAAAATACAAAAAAAGCAGACAATACAAAAAACGAATACCTTCAGGTGTAAGGCAGACACACAGACTAACAAGAGGGATAGATGGCCTGGCACTTTTCACGCCCCCTAGTGCCGCTTAATCTTAGGCTAACATAAAAGGAAACTGGTATCCCTTATATAGGGATTTGTTAACCCTTTCCTACATAAACAATTAATTTAAAAACAACAACAAAGTGTAAATACAATTTTCTTTCAATGGGTCACTAATAAACATATGAAGAATCTGTAATATGCGTGATCGATTACATAGCATTGTACAATAAAATACCTATAAATTTTACCTTGACAGTCTCATATAAACACATCCCAATTATTGGACAGTACTATGATGGTGATGTACATGCTAATGCAAATTAATCAATTCCTACTGGAATGAACAAATAAATAAATAAATGAAGCTATAACCAATCACTATGATACTTCAGATCCTCACTCAAAAAAAGGTGAGGTATTAGACTTTAATCATCAATAAAATAGCTTATGTCACATTCTTAGTTCATACCTATAGGATTGCATGAATTTAATTTTAGTATCCAATATAATTCTTTTTTATCTAGAATTTTTTGTTTGTTACCACCTCTTACTGGTACTATTGGTTTATCTATGATCTGTATGGTATTGTCAGCTATGTGTGTAAAATGAAAGTTGTTAAAGTGATTCGCTACTGCTGAATCCTTAGAATAATTTTTCACATCTCTGACATATTCGCCAAATCTAGTTCTGGCTTCACGTTAGGTCTTACCAACATATTGGCTTCTACACAGATTACATGTGAGCAAATAAATCACATATGTAGTTTTGCAATTTGCATGTAAGTCAATTGGGAATGATGTATTATCATAGTTGGATACAAAGTGATCACCAATCTTGATATTAAAGCAAGCATTGCAGTTTCTGCTGCCGCACTTGAAGTTACCATTCTTATTTAGCCAATTCGGAGATCTTGGATTGCTTTTAGATTAAACTAAACTAGGGGACAACAATCTAGATAATATCCTCGGTTTTCTAGACACAAATCTACACTTTCCAATAGGCGGTTTAAGGACTGTATCTCCTGAAAGTAAGTGAAGATGTTTTTTGAGTATATATTAGTATACTGTTTAGTGTATTCTGTAGTGAAAACTATACAGTCTTTAAAATTATCCACAGTTCTACAATCTTGTCTATTCAGCCTATACTTCATGTTTTTTACCTCCTTTCTACACTTTTCCAACTGCAGTCTGTCAAGCTGTAGCCTTTACCTTGAAGTAATGGAGCTTTGTCTCTATCCCTGTTTTTAAAATGTACCCAATAAAGACTCTGCTTTTTTATACATTGACCGGTTTTCTTATTGCTTTCATTTTTTAAGGGGATCTTGAGGACTTGTATACCTTTGAGGAGCTTTTCCCTGTTAGCCCGGATCTACTTTTTTTGTACATGTGGTCTTATGATACGCCGGAAGCAGAGGCATGAGGATCAGAGCTCCAGGAAGCACTACCGGACCGAAGACGTGTACCTACGCTGAAGCAAACGCAGCCTGATAGCACGGATCCCTGGAGGTGGTAAGCGACAACCTTCTTTTCCTTCTTACATACATACTTACCTGTAAAATAAAACCTAAGCTAGCTACAATGTAACTAATAGTTATAATGTAGCTAGCTTATGTTTTATTTTTATTTCACAGGTAAGTTTGTATTTATTTTAACTAGGTAGACTAGTTATTAAATAGTTATTAACTATTTACTAGCAACCTAGTTAAAATAAATAAGTTACCTGTAAAATAAAACCTAACCTGCCTTACACTAAAACCTAACATTACATTGAAAAAAAATACATTAAATTAATAAAATATACAATGTACTAAATTACAAAATAAACACTAAATTACACACACAAACAAATGATAAAAAAAACTAATTCTCCTAATATTATAGCACTATCAAAATAAAAAATCCCCCCCAAAATAAAAAAAAACATAGCCTACACTAAACTGCCAATAGCCCTTAAAATGGCCTTTTGCGGGGCATTGCCCCAAATATAACAGCTCTTTTACATAGCAATAAAAAATACAAACATCCCCCCAACAGTAATACCCACCACCCACACAACAACCCCCCCAAATAAAATTCTATCTAAATAAACCTAATCTAACCATTGCCCTGAAAATGGCATTTGGATGGGCATTGCCCTTAAAAGGGCATTTAGCTCTTTTGCTATGCCCTTAAAAGGGCATTCTGCTCTTTTTTTTACGAAGTGTCCAAACCCTAAGCTAAAAATAAAATCCATCCAAAAAACCCTTAAAAATAAACCCTAACACTAATCCCCGACGATCCACTTACAGTTTGACATCCATCCTCATTTTCTATCTTCATCCATCCGGCGCGGAGCGGGTCCATCTTCAAGCCATCCGGCACTGAGCATTCTCTTCACATGGTTGCCACCGTACACTGAAGTTTCCCTTTAAGTGACATCATCAAAGATGGCGTCCCTTACATTCCTATTGGCTGATAGAATTCTATCAGCCAATAGGAATTAAAGGGGAAAAATCCTATTGGCTGACCCAATCAGCCAATTGAATGCAAGTTCAATCCTATTGGCTGATTGGATCCTATTGGCTGGATGAAGATAGAAGAGGCCGCCTGGATGAAGACTTCTTGCAGCTTGGATGAGGACTTTGCCGGCTGGATAAGGATGGATGTCCGGACTTTGAAAACATCAAGTGGATCATCGGGGGTTAGTGTTTGGTTTTTTTAAAAGTTTTTGGGTGGGTTTTATTTTTAGCTTAGGGTTTGGACACTTTTGTAAAAGAGCTGAATGCCCTTTTAAGGGCATAGCAAAAGAGCCAAATGCCCTTTTAAGGGCAATGCCCATCCAAATGCCCTTTTCAGGGCAATGGTTAGATTAGGTTTATTTAGATAGAATTTTATTTGGGGGAGGTTGGTTGTGTGGGTGGTGGGTTTTACTGTTGGGGGGGATGTTTGTATTTTTTATTGCTATGTAAAAGAGCTGTTATCTTTGGGGCAATGCTCCACAAAAGACCCTTTTAAGGGCTATTTGCAGTTTAGTGTAGACTAGGGTTTTTTTTTTTGGGGGGGTGGTTATTTTGATAGGGCTATTAGATTAGGAGTAACTCGTTGTTGTTGTTTTTTTAGAAATTTTTTTTGTGTAATTTAGTGGGGCATTTGTAATTTAGCAGCAAAAAAGGAGAATGCCACCACAACTAAAAGATAAAACAACTCTTTATTCAAAAAAATATATAAAAAGTGAGTAAGGACAGCAGTATCCTGTACAAAATGGTTAGTAGGAGTAGAGCAAAAATGGGCTTACGCGTTTCAGCATAAAGCCGTAATCATAGCCTGGTATTTTTCTGACACCTTAATGTTTAAAAAGCACGCTCTGTTAGCTAATAGTGATGTCGCGAACCTAAAATTTTTGGTTCGCGAACCGCAGACTCGAACTTCTGGTATTGTTCGCGAACGCGCGGACCGCCATTGAATTCAATAGGCAGGCGAACTTTAAAACCTACAAGGACTCTTTCTGGCCACAATAGTGATGGAAAAGTTGTTTCAAGGGTACTAACACCTGGACTGTTGCATGCTGGAGGGGGATCCCTGGCAAAACTCCCATGGAAAATTACATAGTTGATGCAGAGTCTGCTTTTAAGCCATAATGGGTCTAAATCAACTAACATTCCCAAAGTGGCTGTCTCAAAACATCCCGGACAGAAGATAGATTGATAGTGATAGATAGGATAGATAGATATACATAGATTGATAGTTAGATAGAATCGATAGAAGAGAAATAGATAGATTTGTTAGATATATAATTACCCTAATAAATTCTAATAATCAAACATGCGTTCTTGGACCCAACTAGCTTGTGTCAATTAGTACTTTTCTTAGCACTTTAATCCCTGTTCCCCCCCCCTATCGGGGGAGTTCTATATGGCCTGCCAGATTACCCTGAAAAATTATAATAATAAGACATGTGGTCTGCTACCTATTTTAACGAGGTTGTGTTTTAAGTACTACCATTCTTAGCACTTTAATCTCTGTAACTCCCCCTATTTGGTGAGGTCTATACGGCCTGGATGATTACCCATACAAAATATAATAATAAGACATCTGCTCTTGGTCTGCGACCCATGGTAACTATGTTGTGTTAATTAGTAATGTCCTTCGCATTTTAATAGCTGTTACTCATACTCACCCTATCGGTGGAGGTCTATATGGCCTGCATGATTACCCTTACAAAATATAACAACCAAACATATGCTCTGGGACCCATGGTAAGTAGGTTGTGTTAAGTAGTACTGTTCTTTGCATTTTCATACCTGTTACAACAACAAATGGTGGCAGGTCTATCTGGCCTTCATGATTAGCTGCACCCAAACCCCAAAAAAAGCTGAGTGGTCTTAGACTAACACCCATGGCTAACTCTGTTGTTTCAATTAGTACTATTCTTAGCACTTTCATCCCTGTTACGGGCGGTCTACATGGCCATCATGATTAGCCGAACAAAATACTACAATCCAACCTTTGCTCAGTGTTCATAGGCCCTTCATTGTCTGTATTTTGATAGTACAGTTCTTATTATTTTTATAGCTGATACAACACCGAATGTTGTCAGCTCTATATGGCCTGCATGATTAGCTGCACCCAATACAAAAATAAATCCAAGCGGTCTTGGATTAACACCCATGGCTAACTCTGTTGTTTCAAGTAGTACTATTCTTAGCACTTTCATCTCATCATCCCTGTTACTTCCAGGACTCTCGGTGGTGGTGGTCTACATGGCCATCATGATTAGCCTAACCAAATACTACAATCCAACCTTGGCTCAGTCTTCCTAAGGCCCTTCATTGGCTGTATTTTGGTAGTACTGTTCTTATTACTACATGGTGGTCTACATGGCCATCATGATTAGCCTAACCAAATACTACAATCCAAGGAGGAAAGTGCTATTCAATGGCACCAGCAAACTGAGGATTCAAATCACAGCAACTATTACCAAAAATTTTAATTTTTAATTATTAGAATACTGTCACAACAAATATGATTGGTGTAAATATTTTTTAAGTAGGCCTGGCACACAGGCTTGGAAGGCTGTAGAAAAGTGCAATTCAAAGGCACGAGCAAACTGAGGGTTAAGATCAACACTAAAATTTTTTTTTATTTAAATTAATAACTATACTGTCTGACTGTGACAACAATTATGATTGGTGTAAATAGTTGGCTAGACGGCCTGGCACAAAAGGCTGGCAGTGGCAGGCAGGAGGTAAATGAAATTCAATGGCCCTAGGAGACTGAATATTTGCAGTCCAAAAAATTATGTTTTTTTTTATTTTTATTACTGTTACAAGAATTGTGATTGGTGCCACTAATTGGCTACTTGGGCCTGGCAGACAGGCTGGCAGATATGAGTCGTGGATGGTAGGTAGGGCAGCAATTTAACACAGTATGCTGTGTAAGTGACAAAAACACAGGACTGATAGAAAATTAAGTTACATTACACTAGCAAAATATTTTAAAATTTTAGATTTTAATATTAAAATTATGTTAAGAAGTGCAATGCACATATGACTCTATGAGTGGTCGCACTGGCTGGCTGCTACGTAGGGCAGCAATTATAACAACAGTATGCTGTGTAAGTCAGATAGACAGTTAGACACAGGCCTGATAGAAAATACAATTAGATTACACTAGCATAATGATTTAAAGACTTTTTTTTGGAAATTTTAAGAAAAAGGTTAAGCACATACATATGAGTCGTGGCTGATAGCCTTGGAAGGGCAGCTATTAAAAACAGTAGGCTCTGTATGTCGGATACACACACGCCTGATAGAAAATACTATTAGATTACACTAGAAAAATGAGGGTTTAAAAAAAAAAAATGAAATTATTTTTTTGGGGGGGGAAATTAAAAAAAGGTTAAACACATATGAGTTGTGGCTCATAGACTAGGGAGGGCAGCAAGTAAACACAGTAGGCTCTCTATGTCAGCAAAACACACAGGCCGGATAGAAAATTATATTAGATTACACTAGCAAACAAATTTAAACTTTTTTTTTTTTTATATTAAAATTAAGGTGAAAGAAAAATAGATATGAGTGCTGGGTGGCTGCCTGGCACAGACCAATTAACCAAAAGACTGAAAAAAAAGAGGTATATTAATGCTGAGTGAGCCTGACAGACACAGGCATGATAGTAAATGTAATTAGATTACACTAGAAAAATATTTTTTTGTGGTTTTTTTTTAAATTAAAAATAATGTTATAAACGGATATTAACACTGCTGGCTGCTGGCTGGCACAGAGCAATGAACCAGAGTATATGCTGTGTGACACTGGCCTGATAGAAAATGAAAAAAAATTACACTAGAAAAATAATTATATTTTTGGGTTAGTTAAATTTAAACTAATGTTGTTAGGGAGATATCAGTGGTGGCAGTAGTCACAGCATATGCTGTGAGCCTTAAACACACAGCTGAAAGCCAGGCAAATGCTAATAAAAAAAAAAAGAAAAAAAAAAAAAAAAACGGCACGAAATATAGCCCTAAAAAGGGCTTTTTGGGGTGCTGTGCTTGCAGCAGAGATGAGTGGAGTCCTTCTGGACTGTAAATACACTAGCCTAGCTATGTTTTTCCTATTAATGTCAGGAGCAAAAACACAACACGTCCTCTCATTAAAAAAGCAAGGTCGTTATGAGTCTAAAATGGCGGATTCCGAGTAGCTGGGAGTGTCTGTGAGGGAGTGTCTGATGTTGATTGGCTCTAATGTGTCAGGCGGCTGTGACATAAAGGGTAAAAGTTTCCACAATGATGACACATATGTTCGCTGTGAACCGTTCGCGGGCGAACAGTTCGGGACATCACTATTAGCTAATTGGATATAAATGTTACTCCTCCTTAACCCTTAATTAACCATGCCATATGTTGTGAAGTAGTGGATATACTAGTTAAATCCTATTTGCTAACTATACAGATCTATTTTATTAAACCTCCTAATATGTATGATTTATACTGTAAGCCTTGATCTGAGAAATGCGTTGCTTTGTTTTTACTATTTTAATAAAACCATTTTATATTTGAACTCTTGCTATCACCTATCTGTTGCAACATATCCCTCTGGTGAGAGGAGTCCCCTGTCTGGGCCTCTTTCTGAACTACCGGTGGTTCCTGGATTTCTTTTGTGTCCAGCAGGCCTTTGATCAAGTCTAGTGGGTGACTATATTGATCCCATCCTGCCTCTATAGCATCAAAGGAGATGCTACAACAAATGTGAGTACCTTTCCATTAACACACTGACTCACCTGTGTCAAGACAATACTAGGCCATATAGGCACCTGTGTCCTTTTATGTCGTTAATCTAGACACCATACCTATACCGGAGATTGGTCCCCTGGGTGACTGTAAGAAATCCCAAACTGCCGCTATAGCACTACTTGAGGTGCTTCCACAAATGTGAGTTTACTCTGTACACATACATCTATTTCACTTCTGGACCAGACAATATTGGGCCATATGGCGCTTCTGTTTCTTCTTGTCTTTGTAACTCGTAATCTAGGTGAATATTATTTATCTTTAAAAAGCAGGAATGTAAAGCTTAGTGGCCAGCCCATTTTAGGCTCAGCACCCTGGATATTGCTTGTTTATTGGTGGCTACATTTAGCAAACCAATAAGCAAGCATAACCCAGTTTCTGAACCAAAAATTATCTGGCTCGTAAGCTTTAACCCCTTAATGACCAGTGACGTACCCTGTATGTCGCGGATGTTTCTATAGGGGTGCCACCTTCAATAGCTCAATCTTGCCACCAGCGGCAAGACCACAATACTTTAGCAAGCCTTTCAGAGGGAGGGGCTAATAGCTTGGTCTTGCGCTCGCTATAATAGCCACCCAATCCATTAATGACCAGCAATGTACAGGGTACATTGCGGTCATTAAAGGGTTAAATGCCTGCTTTTTAAATAAAGATAGCAAAGGAACAAAGACAAATTGATAAGAGGATTAAATTAGAAAGTTGCTTAAAATTGCATGCTCTATCTGAATCATGAAAGAAAAAATGTGGGTTTAGTGTCTCTTTAAACATTATGTTGATAAATTACTTAAAGAAGATAATAATTATTGGAATGGAAGAAAATTTGAAAGGGTATCTGTATTGTTTAAAGCAGGCATCTTTTCAATCTGTAGTATTTATTGAGTATTTCATCTCAGGATGATTATAATCTAAAATATTTTTAATGTATAGGGAAGAGTCGAAGATAATTAGGAAAACATTTTAAAGCAATGATTGCTGAAAGCTATAGGGAGCAACATCTGAAAATCATATATCAAGCTTATATTACTTCACTATATATATCACATTTATCTTGGATATGGGATAAAATGTAAATTTAAGCTTGCAGATATCTTATATTGCTTTTGGGACTGCACTGTTTTACAAATATATTGGGGTAAAATTAGTTTCTGGGCGTATAAAAAAAAAAAATCTTATGTTAAATTCACCTTCCTGAATTTGTTTTCCCTTACTAATTATAATGATGTTGGTACAGATATTATATTATTTAATACTGTCATTCTCCTTGCTAGGAAGATGGTGCTAAAATATTGGATATCTTCCAAAGAACCCAGATTTTCAAAATTCAAAATTATCTTATGGCATTTCCTTTTAGTTGAACAAGCAGCTGTTCAAACACTGGTCAACTCAGAAATTAAGAGAAATTAAGAGAAGTGTTAATTCTTTTTCAGATCTTGTTATTCTAAACAAAGATCTGAACATGCCACACACTCAGAAAGAATTTATCCTGAATGGGATGGAGTATATCCTGAAACACAACTACTTCAATTTGAAATGTAAATTTTATAAAACAATTCTGTGAGACTGTGATGGGGACCAAGTTCGCACTAAGTTATGCTAATCTATATATGGGCAAGGGAGAGTAAATTTTTTGGGACTCATGCCCTACCAGTATGGACTTGGTCCTCTAGCACAGATATATCAATGATATTCTGATGATTTGGAGAGTCAGTATTGATGACCTAAAACACCCTTCAAATGTCATGATTCTTAGCACAGCTAACCTCAAATTCACATATGAATTTAATCCCTACAGTATCCATTTTCTTTATCTAAACATAGACACAAAATATGGGAAGATTAACATGTCCACTTACTTTAAACAAGTTGACTGTAATAATTACATTCACAAAACAAGTTGTCACCATACAAACTGGATAAAAAATATTCAAAAAAGACAACTAATTAGAGTGAGAAAGAACTGCTCAAATAACAAAGATTGGTTAGCACAATCACTTATCCTAAAAGACAGATTTTGAGACAGAAGGTATTATATGAATGCAATTGACAAAACTATCTTAGAAGTAAACAAAATGGATAGCACCACCATGCTCATGTATAAAACTAGGAAAGACAAAGAGCAGAATAATTATATTTTAGATGTAAATTGGCAAAAACTGAGTCCAACACCACATTTAATTTATAGAAAAAAAACAGAAAACTTAAATCTATTCTGGATCCAAGTGCCTTCAGGGAAACATAATCATAGGTTTATTCTCATGCCATCAATGTAAGGCTTATAAACATGGTCTGAAAAAAGACCACTTTGAATAATTCATTACGAAGGAGAAATTCAAAGTCAACCAGTTCATACGCTGCTCTGACAAAGGAATAATCTATTTAATTGAATGTGAGTGTGGACTCCAATACGTAGGTCAAACTTGTAGAAAACTGAAAGACAGTATAAGAGAACATCTTTTACAAATTGAGTGGAGAAAAGATGATATTCCCATATACAAACATTTTAAAGAAAAACATAATGGGAACACCATCGCCCTCAAGTATATGGGCCTATGTAGAGTACCTAGACTGCATCTATCTAAAGGGTCTAATTGCCGATTTTGAGGTGGTACACCTCCTGTGAATATATTTCCATAACAACATCCCTCAAAGTAGCCCTTTAGCCCTCTAGTCAATGATATATACTTTCATCTATTCAAACAAAATGTTAGACATAGTAAACCAGGTCTCTAAAATAATGGTCCCATTTGTTGTAACACATTGCTATATATTTTTATGCATTTTTCATCTTGTTTATCAGATACCGAAAGTAATTCATCTCTAAGTTATACCCATTCTTGATACTCAACCACACTTTATTACAATAATGCTTTATACATTACCATTTAGTTAAAGAACATATGGATATAGATAATTATTATATGATGAATAGCCTTATATTTCCAAGACACAATAGGATCTCCTTATTGTTCCATACTTCTTTCACTGATCTTTTGATCTATAGATATAGGAAATATATAGTATATAGTATCACCATATCCACCATTTTTAATCATGTTGACAAACACAAATATAGAATAGATACTCGGTATGTATTACCATACTAATTGTGATTTCTTTCTAGCTTTGTTTTTTGTCTGTAGCACAATCGATCTAGATAACTCTGACATGATATACAATAGATATTCGGTATGTATTACCATACTAACTGTGGTGTCCTTCAAACCTTTTTATGTGTCTGTAGCACAATCGATTTAGTTAACTCTGACATGTTTTTTAATATTACTTAATTCTACTGTCAAGACCTCCTATTTATTTATGTAATCCACTATTATATTTGTATATCCATATCTTTCATCTATTTTTTATGTCTTCCCAGTATATATAAAACTTCTATATTATATACTATATGTGTATCATTGTATTGTGCTGTCCTGTGCGGACTCATAAAATATCTCTATATATAAAATTCTGGTTTAGGAAACACGGGCTGCCTTTTTAAATATATATTTTAAATATTTATATACATTTCTATTATATATATATATATATACAGTATATATATATATATAAATATATATATATATATATATATATATATATATATATATATATATATATATATATCCCTTATCCTTTTATTATTATTGCATTTTCTATTGCTACATTATTTAATGCATTCCCAGACCTTTTTAGATATTTGTTAGATATATGTATGTTTAGTGATAACTATACTTTTCCCCTATGTTCTAACATCCATAAGCTCATGTTTTCTATAAGCCATTAGAAGGTTTACTATATAAAATGGCCACTGGAACACTACGTAGTAAATTTGCTCTATAACCCAATCCTGTTATTTAATATATAGCTAGAATCCATTATAATCTTTTTTTTTTTTTTTTAAATACTTTTTATTGAGGTTAAATGCATAATACATAACATAGGAAAGGAATCACATCATACATTTCGATGAGAATACAAAATCATGCCTAAAGCCTCGCAGAGGAATTCAGGCCTACCAAAAATAAATACACTCAACTTCATATTTTCTAATTTTTTCCTGCTAGAAAATAGTCTAAAAGTATAAATGAAACTTATTTAAGGCATGCAAGACACACAATATCTGAAATGATGAACAAAGAGCAATCATACCAACAGGGGACACTGCACTAAACAAGAACCCATGCACAGGCATAAGCATAGCGCACACATACTTGGATATGACCCACGAGACCAGATAATAGAATTTGTGAGATAAATAAAAGTATAACTACTGTTGTGTCTCGGACTAAATATGAGCCAAACTTTCTAGTTTATGGTCTAACCTTATTTGGGATTGGACATAGTTTGGGAGTATTAAACATGAGACAATCTGTTGCAATCTTGAGTATAAAAAATAAATATCCGGTAGGGTGGGTGTGTACAAAGTCTGGGCATAAAAATGAGAGCATAAAGCTAATACCAGTTAATATTAAAATAAATTCTATCCGGGGTGTCATTATCAGCTACTGTTCAGCAAAGCTGATCTCACCAATATTTCCTTCTCCTGCTTTATAAGGGTAAAAGACACCTCAAGTCTCCATACTCCATTGTCCCGGCCGCAGACAGTGGACCGAAGAGCATGGTGGAAAGTAGGTAGGACCACACTGGAGTATCACTTTAACACTTCTTACAGTAATAAATGTTAGCGTAGAGATAGCTAAAAATAATGTAAAACATCACCCAGACCATTATGTTATATCCCTGGGTAAGAATCAGTGTAGAACAACAGATAGGCATGTGAGATTCAATAAATATTATCCTATCCCTCTCATTAACATTAAACTGTGCACCGAGATTAATTAGCTATAGTTGTCACCCCACATACAGTTCAAGTAGTTCTCCCATACCCATATAGACACATGAAGACCATAACTGATAGTAGATTATAAGGGCAGTAGAGGAAGCAATAGCCTGTAATGTGTGAGTGAGAGACCTGTATGCTGTGCCCACACTACTATAATATCTTAGCAAAATAAGTAAAAACATAGTATAAGCCATAATAACATGAACTGACAAAGTTACAATACTTATACCGCCACAACAAGAACATGGGAAAACACAGGGGCATACAGAAACATCACAAATACGCCCATGAAGGCAGAAACCAGTGTGAGATAAGTCCGATAGTATTAGGTGTAATAAAGGCAGTGTCCCATATTGTTAGAGAATTTTGGGCATGTAGCAGGGACGTATTCGCTAAATACCCTGCTGCTGGGACAAAGCAGCGCATCATGTACTATCCTTACCATATATATAAGGTGTTAGGTGAACTTGAGAGAAAGCTTTATATATAATATACCCAACAGGTCCTGAAACAAAAGTCATCGTTATTTGTATTCCGCATAAGATGGAAGTAATATATATTACTGCCTTTAGGAAGATGTGTTGTGTGTACTACAAATGCTTTAGAGTTCCAACGCTTCATCCCCAAATACTCCCTGTAGTACTGTGAATGTTTTATCCAACTCCTGTCTTCTGAGGATCCTTAAAACAGTCACGATCACACATAGGGGCACAATTCAGTTGCCTAATCTTCGGTATCGGGAGGCAGCCTGTCCATGTATAGAAACAAGATATTACTCTCACCCTCATTATCGGGTCAATTGTGGTAGGACCGCAATGATCGCCCTCTTCTACCAGCTGCCTTTTACAGCCTCTTTGTGGGGACAGAAGAAAATCACCACCACTCAGCGGAATTACAGCACCACATACCTCCCGGATCAAGGAGAAGGCAGGCGAAGAAGGAAAGACTCCATGTTGTAGGCCTGGGCTAGGATCCGGTATGAGTGCGAGTCCGGTAGGTATCATTGATAAAGCGACCCCCTGCACACTTTCACACTTGGAAATACTTGAGGTTACAGCTGCTGTAGTCGATAGCTGTGTGTTTCGCATAGCGAAGACCTTATCCCTCTGTGTGAAACAGTTGTAGCCGATCCTGGCCAGGGAAGGCCCAGGAGAGCCGCAAAAAGCATCCATGCACTGTCCCTGTACCATCTCTGAGTGTTCTAGTTGTATGCCAGACAGCGGCATCCGTTCCAATGCCCCCACAAGGATATTCAGTAACCTGCAGAAGTGGTTATCAAGTAGAGCTACGGCTTCTTTTTCCCATGAGGTGAGCGCCATCTTGATGGTCTCTTAGTAGTGAACTCGATATAGGAACTTTCTTTAGATCAGGTGATAAAAGGCTCATGTATGCTCCCGGACCCGTCTCTGATAAGTTTATATACTGGAGAGGAACTTTGAGCTATAAAGAAGAATATAAAATAGTATATATAAATCTCTTTTCCTTCATTCAGATCCAGGAGCCCAGTAAAAATTTAATCCATTATAATCTTAATTCCCATAAGAAAGATGGCGGTCACACCTTCTATCTTTTCCTCTCCATCGGTCCCCGGAAATGATATAATTATAAGACATGCGGCAAAAAGATATGACGTCAACTTTGATACGCAAACCGCAAGTTAGGCTCAAAACCGGAATTTGCTTAGAAGGAACTGTTTCCGGATTCACTATGATGGTTATGACTAATCTTTTTGGCAGTTTTTTTCAATCACTTACTCCCATCTGATAGGTTGTATTGCCCTATAACTATTTAGACATTTCCCAGAGCTGTTATTGTCTTGAAAAAGGCATTGTTAAAGGCCAAAATGCATCAACTTGCTTGACCTACCAGCCCGATTGTCCTATATGATTATCTGGTATCTGGGTTTAGTGTCCTTTTAGGAGATACCACCTACCTTATTGTATGTGTACTTCCTCACACCTTGGACCTTTTTCATTTCTTATTTAAAACCTTCCATTGGGATCACATATCGCTATTCTGGACATTTTACTAATGACCTGAAATAATTTTTTGGACTCACTCAATTTTTATATCTATGTTTATATATTTTTTCATAGCCACACATATTTTCCTTTTTTCCTATTACAGTCAGATACTCCTATGCTACAATAAGCACCCTTTTGCTCAGAGCTTTTTTATGCTTTTCATGTATTTGTGCACATTTTTTATACCCCATCTGGTGATCACTTGTTGTTTTTTCACTCTAATCATTGTCTCAGGTCTCACCTACCCTGTTTTTATACTTATGTTCTTAAGTTTTGTTTTATGTTATATATTAAATATCTTTAAATTATTACCCATACACATTTTTGTCACTTTTTTTGGTGCTCCTATCTTTATTCCTTTTATCTAGTTATGACAAATCATGCATATATCAAGATATAGCAAATATAAATAATAATATATACATATTAAAATATATAATGTCAGTATATGACCGGGTTATAATACAATATATTTAATAATTATTCTTTAAAACATACCCCCAATAAAATGCATATACAAAACAATTAAAATTAATGTAAATTCCTAAATTCTTTATATTAGTTAAAATTTATAGACACATTGAAGTATATTTATAGGAACCAGGTTATGAATCAAACTATACATGTTTATGCTGTTATAATATGCTATACAAAGATCATAAAAATTACCTTATTCACAATAATCTCCCAAATCAGAGTTGCATTTAAATATCACAATGAGATGCCAAGGTATGGTTTGTTAACTTCCAGACAAATATACTTAAGCTATTTAGCCCACAAATGATTCTATACAACTCTAATTAAAACACCAGAAGTTATATATATTCTTAATGTAAACAGCCATTTTATATGCCAATTTATCTAAGCTGAAATAAATTCTTAATTATCTACAATTAAGACAAATTCTAAAATATATTTATATGGCTACAATTATAAATTAATTGGCAAGCAAAAGATAAGTTTTAAACTACACAGGATTATAAATGCAAGCTAAAATACAAAGTGCCCTTTTAAAATTACTAACTGCAATTTAGTTATAGTTAACAAATACCTTTGATTTAAATATTAATAATATAGAACAGTCATACATCACTGACATGAACCAATTCAGTATTCCAATATTTTCCAAGTAGATTCAGATCACCTCATATGAAGAAAGGTTATTGCATAGATCAAGAAGTTAGTCTCAGATTTTGCTTAAAGTAACTGTGTCCCAATTTGGCAGCAGTTATTCAATCACAAGTTTCAGCAGACAAAAAGACTTTCTTTTTTCTCCTTGCATTGAAGTTATATCATGTGATATCCCTCCCCCTTTTCTTATTGTAATCATTGGTGATCTGAATTTGAGAGGCCCTTAACAGAGCTTGTCTCTGATTCGCCCTTGCAGAGCTTGTCCCTCTCATTGGTTATTTGGGAGAAAACTGCATGTGTTCCAATAGATAATTTATTTGGCTGTCATACCAGTTTTAATCCCCTAGGGGGCAGCAGACAACTGCAAATATTATCTCACCATTAATTATTGCCACAATCCAAATATTTCCTTATATTGCTTATATTCAACATACTATAATTCCTAGCATAAATAAACCTCTCTTGTCAGCATCTATATTTTATTTAACATAACGGAAAATGTACAATTTGACACCAAACACCAGTATTTTATCAATAGTGGATGGGGTATGTGTGGATTTGAGTGAGTTTACATTAAGACTTTCTTGACTCATTATTGTACATTGTACAGTGTGATGTAACATATACACTTAAAATCCTTTGTTGAAAGATTTCTAAGACTCGTTGGCTGGGATTTATTTATATTATATTATTATTGAGTCAAGGACCAGACTCTATCCCGTGCCTGAGCATATTGTAATATTTGCTTAGAAGGTGGTGCGGTCACTGTTGGTAATTGAATAGAGTAAAATATGTTCATTTATCCTGTATTGTTGATATTACAGTTAAATGCAGGAATACCAAAGAATTCAACTTCTCAAACATGGAGACATTCTTGTCTTTTAGGTATATGAATATTCACGTAACGCCCAACCATATTATGACACATGTACGTTTGTATAAAACCAGCTGGAAGGGAAGTTATCACTGCACATCTGTATAGGGTAAAAAAGGAGGGGAAAAAACAAGGCAAACCAGGTTAAATAATTCTTACCCACAAAATTACTAAGATCTTGTAAACATCTCAATGGTACAAATGCTGCACTTTATTTAAACACGGTACATCTCCACATGATACTAAAGACTAGAAAATATCCCTATGCTGCTTTATATTACTGCAGAACATATACATGAATGATTCATTTTTAATGCAAATTAATACCATTATTATTAATATAAATTACTATATTACTATATATAATAGTGCAACATTACTACAAATTACTTCAGTACTAAAATTAAAATATTTTTACTACAAATAATGCACATGTAACACAAGGCAGAATAATAATGTCATTATTTGATTTGTAATTATAAAATATCATATGTAATGATTTATACAATTTTAGTGGTTTTAAATGCATATTAAAATAACATTATACTTCCTACATGGAGCATAAAAATAGAAAAACAAAATATACAATTTTATTTATGTTCCTTCAACTAAATAATCTATCCAACTCGAGTATAGGTCATCAGAGTAAATCAGGCCTTGTATTATCATATAGAAAGTTATTCACACATTATGACTAAGTAGACAGTTTAGCTAAATATGACTATATACAGCATAATTCTAGTAGGAAATCATTCAAATGTGGGAGTTATGAAAAGATTAAAACTGGTAAAAGAGGTGGCAGCACAGAATCAATTCTGACTAAAAAAATAAACTAGATGGATATTTATTCTTAGTTCAGTTACTCCATTGGGGACAAATGAAGATAATATTATAAATATACCCTGTAATTATTATCTTCATAATTATCTTCCTACAGGAAGGAGATTTTTTTCAACCCATTTAGATATCAGTCAATAAAGGGGATTCACCAATATTTCTCCATGTGATGTTTGACATTGTTGGCTTTCTCGCAGTATTCGTTTTAAATATTACAATTTAAGATTAAGGGAAATACAATATTTTAGGAAGCTTCCACCATTTCATCATTTAATTCCCAGTTAAAAAATCTGTAGAATTCTATACTTATGGGCGGTGTTGTATATGAAGGGTTGCAATGGCAACTTACCATGTATCATATTTGTTATTGTAACAGCTGCTGTCTAGTTAAAGGGACCCTTAACACCTGACTTCTAATAATCCCAAAAACCTACTTTTTCTTATTAAACAAAATAAAGTAATCACTGCTGCCTATTTTATCTGTTCCTCTTAGCCCAAACTTTTGAAGGAGATTGTTTTAAAATACAGTGTTGAGTCAGTGCTTGATTTCCTATGTAAGCTGCCATATTGTAGTGTGCGTTACAGGGCTCAGTAGTCACATGACACAGCATATTATCTATGCATACACAGTACTTAGAGGAAGGAATCACATCTCTCTCTCCCTGCAGCGTGTGAGCTGCAGTGTCTGAAAAGTTATTTCTCAGTGAGGGTATAAATAGATTTCATTTCCCTGTTAATGTATATCAAACATGTTATGCAGAAATTTAAATAAAATACTTATAAATACTGTGTTTATGTTTTTAACTCCCCCCACACATACAGGTTTTTTTCTCTCCTCAAACTCTGTCCGTAGTTTTATGCTCAGTAAGCACTTACCAGAGCCGGTTCCTGTGTTATTATTGTAAAACTACTGACTGCTCTGGGAGGGAGGGGGAGGAGGAAGCTCCCACTGATGGCACGCTGCATATCATTAGTTCAAAAGACTTCTTTTCATGACCTCTCCTCCTGAATGTAAATCACTAAGGACTGACACCCAGCATAAGACGTTTAGCAAGGATCGTATGCATTATCTAGCAGTGTGATGGACACTGCTAGATAATGCATACGATCCTTGCTAAACATCTTATGCTGGGTATCAGTCCTTAGTGATTTACATTCAGGAGGAGAGGTCATGAAAAGAAGTCTTTTGAACTAATGATATGCAGCGTGCCATCAGTGGGAGCTTCCTCTTCCCCCTCCCTCCCAGAGCAGTCAGTAGTTTTACAATAATAACACAGGAACCGGCTCTGGTAAGTGCTTACTGAGCATAAAACTACGGACAGAGTTTGAGGAGAGAAAAAAACCTGTGTGTGTGGGGGGAGTTAAAAACATAAACACAGTAGTTATAAGTATTTTATTTAAATTTCTGCATAACATGTTTGATATACATTAACAGGGAAATGAAATCTATTTATACCCTCACTGAGAAATAACTTTTCAGACACTGCAGCTCACACGCTGCAGGGAGAGAGAGATGTGATTCCTTCCTCTAAGTACTGTGTATGCATAGATAATATGCTGTGTCATGTGACTACTGAGCCCTGTAACGCACGCTACAATATGGCAGCTTACATAAGAAATCAAGCACTGCCTTAACACTGTATTTTAAAACAATCTCCTTCAAAAGTTTGGGCTAAGAGGAACAGATAAAATAGGCAGCAGTGATTACTTTATTTTGTTTAATAAGAAAAAGTAGGTTTCAGCAATTTTTATCAGGCGTTTAATGTCCCTTTAAGTGGTAATCAAGTGGTATGTAAGTTGCCATGGTAACAGGGTAGCTCTTTAACTATAACGACTACTATTTGACTATGTAGCAACCACTATGTTTTATGTTACCATGGTAACAGGACGTCCTGCTCACTATGAGTACAGTATCAAACAATAGTGGTGAAAACACCTGAATTGTTTATGGAACACACCCCTGAGGATGACGGCCTGATGAGTGTTGTCAGGAGGTGTGCCAATATGAAATGGAGCAGCTGATAGTATGAGCATCTTAAAAAGTCCCTGTGCAAATAGTGTGGGTTTGATTACTTTATTCCCATTGAGAAAGGCCCATTTATGGGCCTAAATGTAGTTGTACATTTGTGTTACCTTTTTACCTAAATATCAGCCCCTTACCTGATGCCAAAGTTCCTTTTATCAGCCAGGAATCTGAGGGGTGAAGAGTGTTTGGAGTGGTTACAGTGTCCTGCTTGGATGTAATATTTTAATTGTATAGATTAAAAGTTATATATATAAATATATATATATATATATTTAGTTTGAATGTTTTTTATTTAAATTTCCAGTTGGACAATTACAAAATTAACAATGTGTCTACAAAGAAGTTTACATTAGGTGATAGGTACAAATCTCAAAACTAGGAGCTAAAAAATAATCAGTTCTTTGTACATTGAATGAAAATAACGAACTCTATTGATTTATTAAAATGAAAATCATCTTTTTGGCCTAAAATGTAGTTAGTAAGAAGTGCAAGAAGAGGAGAGAAAGAAAAAAATAACATATTTTCATCAATTGCATCCCAAGGTTCCCAAATGTAATAGTAAAATTCGAACTGCAGAGTAGATCTGTAGACATGCTCTTCCATACATTATTGAATATTTTACCAAGTCTATTTATAATTAATTTAATTTCCAGTTTGGAGCAGCATGCTTTTTACAATTTCTTGCAATTAATTACCTTGTAGTCATATCCAGAGGCACCATTTAGCTTAAGATATCTTTTTAAGTTTGAGATGAAGAAGAGGCACCTCACCAAGTTGAGAAGCGAGTAGATATTTTTGACTTTGGTCCACAATCATTGAATAACGGGGCATTGACACCAAATATAAACATGATTACATCCTCTTAAGTAAAGAGGAAGCTGGGAATATTGTATGGAGTTTGAGAGGAACCAGATGCCATCTAGGTAATAATTTATAGAATCCTATGTGTAGTGTTACTCAGTGTTACTCAGTGGATAGTGGTTTAGTGGTTTTGCTATATATAATTGTGTTTGTCCATTGCTTTGAATGAAACTTCAGCTTCCAATCCACCTCCCAGACTCGAATGGCTCTCATTTTAGTAAGGCAGGTAGAGTTTAAAAGACAAATGTAGTGTACAGTAAGCAGGGAGATTATTTGGGATCCAGCAACCCATTAAAAGTAATATTTTATACAGTGGTTAATTAGTACTGAGAAATATGGATAATATGCTACTTCTGATGTTGTTAGTGATATTATATATTGTGATCAAGGAATTTTAGTTATGATGTCACATGTGAGATGATTGATGATGCTAGTGATGAGGTCAAATGCAAATTGCAGGGGTACAGAGTTTATGGTTTGATTTTTCTGGCTTTTGTGGAATCTTACAGAAAATGAATTTCATGTAATTTGAGTGAAACATAATTTAATTCCCTACAGTATTGGCCTTCAGAATGTGACTTTTATAGTGGTTCTAAATAATTTGTTATGTCACACAATACTAATTTACTTGTCCCAGTTGACTAATAGCCATTCAGTAAAATCATACCCTCTAAATGTACTTTAGTAGCCCACTTTGGCCATGTGCATCTATCATATTACCTTGAGTTGTTATTTCCATTATTTGCCAATTAATTTCCAATGATAATTTAAGCTCCATTTAGTCTCTCTCCATAGCAGTCCCCTCTGTTTGTAATTACAACTTTGGATACTTTGTAGCAACATAGCAAATCTACTCTTCACCAAGGAGCATATTCATAATCAGTGTGAATGCATGACCCATGTTTGTGATTCATATCGTGGTTACCATCTATTGCATTTATAGCAAATCCCCAAATTCCAACATTGGGAGCAAAATAGACAGATGAATGTGTTGCCCGACCTTGAAGTGCAACATTTTTATCTGTTTTCATAAAGTATAAAGGATAAAAAAATACTTGTTACATATGAATATGTTTCAACTAATAAACTCACAGAATCATATACAAAGTCAATTTTAAATATGGACTATATTTAAATATTTTCAGTGTGAATAATTGTTCTTTTGAAAATTAACTTGGATACATGTGAGGATGCAAAACTTATCTTATTGATTTTTTTTAATATATATATATATATATATATATATATATATATATATATATATATATAATTATTTTTGATATTTTGTACTTTTAATTTAGATTTGATTAGATATTTTTTTAGTTGAAGTTATTATAGAGTTATGCAGTTATAACTTATGCAGTTATTACTTAGGTTCATATTGGCTTTGAATATTAAATACTGGTTTGCAAGTGTTTATACATGCTCATTAAATAAACTAATTTAACTGAAATGTGACAATTTTAGTTATTTACATCAATGGAAAAATGTATATACACTCCCCAACAAAAACAAAGCCTGTAACATTCTCTATTTAATATGATTTTTACAGAGTGTAGAGAGTCATGCCTGCAGAATACATTGTCACCTCCAGTAATCTGATATATAGAGTTCTGCCTGCAGTGCACAGTGCAAGCATATGTACAGCTACAACAAGACCCACTGCTGTCTGACAGTGCAGGATAAGCACTCAGTAATATGAAGAGATTGAGGCTGTTGTTTCACTATGTTAAGCTAAGGGGGCTAAGTGAGATGAGTGAAAGATAGTGAGTGAATGTTGAATAAACGGCGTCACAGCTGTGAAGTTAGAGAGCAACATGAAGCATGGGAGCATCAGAGGGGGGCTTGTAAGTCGGCGGGCCAACATGGAGGCTGAGAAGAAGCGGGAGATATGTGAAGAGGCCGGAGAAGTGTCACCAGCGGCTGACATACAACAAGGCTGGCTCAAGACATTGTGCTTTCGTGCAACCTTACTCTGAACCAATGCTTATGCAGTGTGAGAGGGAAGTGCTGCGATTGTTTGATTCCCACCTTCAATGCCGCCCCTCTCACTGGCTCTGTATTTTCTTTAAGCTGCACGGCATAATGGTTGCACATGTGCACAATACTGTGCGATCACGATGCAAGCCTGACCCATCTTGCACAGCTTTCCCATGGTCCACATTCCCCAGAGAAAGATTACAGGATCTTTGGTGGTCTGGAACTGAGTCTGACACTCAGTCACTAAAGTACAGACCCCACCCCTCCCCACATAAACACACACACATTATAGTAATTTCTATTCAAACACTTTGTCATAAACTATAAATCTTTTAACCCTTATAAAAATATATTAATATATTATATTAATTAATTGGAGTAAATTAGAAAGTTGCTTAAAATTTCCTGCTCTATCTGAATAATGAAAGTTTAATTTTGACTAGACTATTCCTTTAAAAGTATGTCAGATGTGTGTATGTTTAGGGTTATTAAACCCTCTGCACCAATCTTATTTATCCAACGTTTAAATCAAAAGCTTATTTATAATAAATACATCAACAGTAATATATTCAGCTATCAAAGTGTAAAACAAGTTTAAAGGGACAGTTTACCCAAATTATGATACATTTTTAAACAAAATAATGTCAAAATTGAATATGCTAGCACAGACTATTCATTACACTTTGTTTTCGTTATGTAGAAACAATTTTTTAAATTGTCCTTTTCAAGTAGCCTTATTAATACCCAGTTTATTATTTTATATATGTGCGTTTAACCCTGGCTTGCTACCTTGCTATTATGAACGCAGAGAAGCGCTCCATAAGCTCGTCCTGGTTATTGGGTCACCAACATTTTTTTTTGTTATTATGGTCATACCTATGCTGTTGATGATAACAAATAATTCACACAACATTTATTTATATATTTGATAAAAAATAATTACATATATATATATATATATATATATCACATGTATGCTTCATGCCTGGGAAACTTTCCTGAGGTTGCCAGAGGTTCTCCCTGGCTTGTATACGGCATGGCAGTGTGAATGCTGTCGGCTTCATGCAGGGTGATGACAGAGCAGAATTACACTGCTTCTGTGGGCAGTTTTTAAGTGTTCTGAGGCTGGAAGCGCACCCACGGCATTACGCACTCACTGATTACAGGTGGGGCGTGCTTGTGGCATGTATCATGGAATTAGTGATTCATGAATATATTTAGTTGAGCAATTGTGATTGGTCAAGGGGCGGTCTAACATACCGGTGTTGCCCAGCACTCTCATCCGGGCATTCCGGGATAGCCAAAGACTACGCTAGTAAAAAGGTAAAAAATGTTTATTTCAACAATATTTATGTGTAGCTCAGTATGTAATTTGTTAAGTTTAGGTTTCTAATGATATGTAATCTACAGATTTTGAGTGTACTGGTCGCTTAAGTTAAGGTGCACAATGCCGACGCTCATCAGACCCCAGAAAAGGTGTTGGTTGATACAGACAGCAGGACGGTGGCCATGGAAGTCGGAACCCACTAAGGAGTGTGTAACAACTCATCTGCCGAATCAACTAGCCATGAGAACATTAATAATATTCATATTACAGTTTTAATAACTGTTTAAAATGTGTTTCTATAAGGTTTAGGGAAATTTGTTAAAAACCCAGTAATGTCTACAGTGATTATGTGATTATTGGATATGATCTCTGAAACACGTTTATAATACTGTACACATATTGCTCACTTATATTAGTATTACATTGTGACCTTTAAAAAGCAACTTATACCAAATTAGACCTGTAATGTTGTGTTTTTTATATTGTCCAAATATGTTATTTAAAAACATTTCATACCAAAACAATAAAAATGAAAGAAAACGGCATATAAATATGTACTAATTAGCAAACACAAAACATGAGATGTAATTAAAAGTGTTAATTGGCGGGAAAAATAACACATTTGTAATTTGATTAAATTAAACCATTTATTAAAAGCGCCAGAACCAGACCATAGTAATTGTATATAAACTGCAATTAGGTTGATGTTGAAAATTATGTGCGTGGAGTATATGTTTGAATCTGGTGAGTTAAATTATATCCAATAATTCAGAGTTCTAATTATATTGTTGTCAAAATAATAATGCATAAAATTAATTAATATGTTGATATTAAAGGGACATTCATGTCAAAATGTAAATGCACATAGATGTATTTCTTTTTTTGCATATAAACATCTTTGCAGTAAACATCTATTGGCAAAATGCTTCTAGTAAAAGTTATCACTAATTTAGTGTTAACATGTTTCTCTGCACGTGCATGTGAAGAAGAGATAGATATTCTTAGTGCACCAGCATTTTAAATACTGCAGCTGCTCAGAGCACCAGTGGGGTTTGTATCATGTAAGCAATTAACAAATTGAGCTATTACCAGATGTCACAAACACCTTAGGCTCTCTGAGCAAGTGCTGTGATTAAAATGCTGGTGCACGGTGCATACTTAAATACACTTTTGAAACATCCATAGCTTTTATTAGAAGCCTTTTTGCTAATACATGTTTATTACAAAAATGTTTCTGGTCAAAACTGAAATGCATCCACATGGCTTTTGTTTCTTCTACTTGCATAAAATATGTAGGGAAGGATAAATACTTTTTAACGAATATAGAATTACAACTATATGGGCCGGATTACAAGTGGAGCAGTATTTAACTCTCCGCTTGAGCCTTAATTGAGCAAGAAGTAAGCTTTTTGAGCGTGTTGAGCTGTGCTTGCGCAAACACCCACGATATACCCCTTATCGCTTGTGCCTAACTGTTAGCGCTCCATTCATAATCTGGCCCTATATGGGAATATGTAAAGTTATATTAAAGATAATTATTAACCTCATCTCTATTTAATGCCGCACCAGTTGTAAAATGTTACAAAACAACTAGTTTATCTGATGAATCACAAGGTTTGAATATTAAGTAAATATTATTTTTTTGTTTCCTTTTTTATCTATCGTCTTTACAAAGTGAAGCCCAAACTTGGATTGAAAAGATCAAGACATTTCCTTGGTAAAAAAGTGCTTGGTTTATTATGACATTGATGTTAGCAAACAAACTTAAAGGAACAGTAAAGTCCAAATTAAACTTTCATGATTCAGGGCATGTCATTTTAAACAACTTTCCAGTTTACTTTTATCATCAAACTTTCTTTGCCTTTTGTGGTATTCTTATTTGAAATCCAAAGCTAGGTAGGCTCATATGCTAATTTCTTAGCCCTTGAAGACCGCCTCTCATCTGAATGCATTTGACAGTGTTTCCCAGCTAGACAGCGATAGTTCATTTGTGCCATATAAATAACATTGTGCTCATGCACGTTGAATTACCTAGAAGTCTGCACTGATTGGCTAAAATGCATGTCTGTCAAAAGAACTGAAATAAGGGAGCAGTCTGCAGAAGCTTAGAGACAAGGTAATAACAGAGGTAAAAAGTATATTATTATAACTGTGTTGGTTATGCAAAACTGGGGAATGGGTAATAAAGGGATTATCTATCTTTTTAAACAATACATTTTTTGGTGTTTACTGTCCCTTTAACAATGAACATTTTTTTTAATATAATTATATTTAAAAGTTCACACAAAACTGTATGCTTTATCTGATTCCAGATCCTGTTTGTGTAATGGGCCTTTTCATATGCAGGGGAGAGAGGAGGGTCTGCTCTTTCTGCTTTCTCAGCCCCTTTCAATGGGGGTTCAAGCCTAACCTCATCAGCAGTGCTAAACTGGGAGCTTCTAAATAATTTTGAAGAAGGTTTGAAACTGGATTTTTAGTTCTGGATCTGTGCATATTCTTCATTATAGTATTGTCAATCACATGCAGTTATATGTAAATCAGTGTATACAGTCCCTAACACACATAAGCACAAATATATGTATGTTGTAACATTATAAAATGCTTACTACTTTACAAACATTAATTAGAATTATATATCATTAATAGATTATATGGCTTTAACAGAGGAGGATTCCAGCAACATTGTAACCCTTGAGGAGGAGTAGGTTGGTAAGTTATATCTTTCATAGAACATTATTGAATGTTTTAGTTAGGCAAAATATCATCAGTAGCAGATATTACAAGCAAGGATTTCTACATATCCACATCATTTTCTGTATTCCCGAGGTTGATGTTGTAGGACAGACAGAGTAGGAAGTTCTTCCCTTGGAGACTAATGGTATGCAAGAAATACAAATAACAATTCTATCTGTGAGCGAGTTAAGGTGTATGGAACTCAAAACAGATACACAGAACAATGAAAGCTTTAAGGCTGTGACACACTGCAAGCGATGCGGCGCGAGGCAAAGCAGCTGCTTCGCTCCGCGTCGCATCGCTTCTGAAGTTCAAATATTTCATCTCTGAGCGCTTAGATACGCGACCTGACGCAGCAGAGTGCTCAGAGATCAAAAGGCAAGACACACTGAGCGCGCACAGCTGCATCTACACGCTGCGCGTCGCTCTGCTTGCAGTGTGTCACAGCCTTTACCGAATGATAAGCAAAAGAACAGTTGGTAGTTTAAACTGAAGATCACGGAAACAGCAAGTTTGAACATAGACCCAAGGCAGATCACTAAGGTCCCATATGCAGTTCTGAATACTTAGGTAGGTTGTGGTAACAACCAGTGGGCACTGATGCTTGAATAATGCAGTAGAGGGTGAGACTGTCACAGTATACAAGGTAGGTACAGCAGCCCAGAGGCAGAACTTTTTTTCATTTTCTGAGATAAGAGTTTTTTAGTGAAACATTTTCTGCAGTGTCTCTGAGGAGCCAGTGTTGCTGTGTTTGTTGCCCTTACACAGTGTGCATGAGGACATGTTCATGTACAGCCTCTCTGATGTCTGCTGTACGTTCCCACAGTGTCAGTCTGTCTGGGAACCTGCTCTACTGTGCTGCTGGGGTCTATATGCTTATTTTGGAGGGGCTGCTGTTCCATGCTTATACTGCTGATGTATACTATTTGCTTCCTAAAGGATATATATATATATATATATATATATATATATATGCACACACACATATTTTTATATATATATATATATATATATATACATACATGCATACACCCATACACACATAAATATACTGTATATACACACACACATACTGTATATATATATATATATATATATATATATATATATATATATATATATAAATGTCAAAATGGAGGAGGGCACTCACAGGATTTGTATAGAAACAAAATAGTATATCTTTATTTCCAAATAAAATTCATATTAATTGTAGATGTCAACGTTTCGACCCATTGATGGGCCTTCTTGCAGCATTTTCAGAGAGTGAGGAAGATGTTGAAATTTCTGATTCTCAGAGTTCTCTACCTGCAGCTCAAAATATGACTATCATATATTTGCTTAAAGAAGGCCCATCAATGGGTTGAAACGTTGACATCTACAATTAATATGAATTTTATTTGGAAATAAAGATATACTATTTTGTTTCTATACAAATCCTGTGAGTGCCCTCCTACATTTTGACATTTTGATACTAATACACGAGGATAGCACCTGGGACATGATTACGTGATTACACCCATGTGGAAGGAGTGCTGGGCTACTGGCTATGGATTATATATATATATATATACACACACCATACATATATACATACACACATGTATACACACACATACAGTTATACATACACACACATAGACACATATACACATACATACAGTACATACACACACACACACACACATATTTTATCAAAGAACAAAAAAAAAAAAAATCTGGCTCCTAAGTATATTGGTTGTCTCCTAGACTTAAAATACATTTGTTAAGCCCTGACTTTTTCTGCAATGTGCTTTTACCCTGTACACACTGGAGTTTAGGAAGGGGAGGAAATTCAAGAGAGAGGAAAGTAGTAAATATTTACATTAAGATAGAAAGGAACAGTGACACCTGCAGGCAGAAATTAAAAGTGCAGGCAAAACAATTATTTTAACTGCCTCAGCCGTTTCTTTCTGCAGACACTATACATTTTCTGCGACGGGATCGCACATTGCACAGTGTTCTGCCTTGGGATACAGCAGGTTTGAGGAATGCTGTCACTGGAATTGTCGATACAGGATTCTATGCAGGCACAGGATACACAGTAGGTACTGTTGGGGAGACTGTCAAGGAATACCAGATAGGTACAGCAGACACAGCTTCAGGAACAAAGTGAGCATACACAGGTATCAGGCAGGTCTGACTGGCTTTCAGGAACCAGGTGAGCATACGCAGGTTAAAGGTAAGTATGTTTGGTCTCTAGAACAAGGTGAGAATATGCAGGTACAGGTAAGTATGCTAGGTCTCTGGAACAAGCTGAGCATACGCAGATACAGGTAAGTATGCTTGGTCTCTGGAACAAAATGAGCATACGCAGGTACAGGTAAGTATGCTTGGGCTCTGGAACAAGGTGAGCATACGCAGGTACAGGTAAGTATTCTAGGTCTCTGGAACAAGGTGAGCATACGCAGGTATAGGTAAGTATGCTAGGTCTCTAGAACAAGGTGAGCATACGCAGGTACAGGTAAGTATGCTAGGTCACTGGAACAAGGTGAGCATATGCAGGTATAGGTAAGTATGCTAGGTCTCTAGAACAAGGTGAGCATATGCAGGTACAGGTAAGTACAGGTAAATTTGCTAGGTCTCTGGAACAAGGTGAGCATACACAGGTATAGGTAAGTATGCTAGGTCTCTGGAACAAGGTGAACATATACAAGTACAGGTAAGTATGCTAGGTGTCTATGACAAGGTGAGCATATGCAGGTACAGGTAAGTACAGGTAAATTTGCTAGGTCTTTGGAACAAGGTGAGCATACGCAGGTACAGGTAAGTACAGGTAAATTTGCTAGGTCTCTGGAACAAGGTGAGCATACGCAGGTACAGGAAAGTATGTAAAACTCCAGGAACAAGGTAGGAATGGAATAACTCAGCCAAGAGTGATGGGCTAAGTGAGCTTTTATAGGAACTGCCTCATCTGATACCTCCAGGTTTGAGTTCTGGTAATTAGAGTGTGTGTTTTATGAGAGTGTGTGTGTTATTACCTTTTACAACAATTTGACTACAATCAGGAATAAAGTACTCACACATTCTAGTCACTTTGCCAAAAATTGCAGCTATCTTGTATATTTCGACAGAAATTTTCAGACTAACAGGTCTATTTACCAATGTGTGAGAGGACATGATACAAAGTAGCGTATCATGTCCACTGCACATCGCGGCACATCAATAAATGCCGACAGCATACACTGTCAGCATTTATCATTGCACCAGCAGTTCTTGTGAACTGCTGGTGCAATGCCACCCCCTGCAGATTTGCGGCTAATGGGCCACTAGCAGGGGTTGTCAATCAACACGATCGTATTCGATCGGGTTGATTTCTGTGCAACACCAAAGAGCTGGCGGACAAGTTATGGAGCAGCGGTCTTTAGACCACTGCTTAATAACTTCTTCATAACTTCTGTTTCAGGCTCCCTGGAAACAAGGGGCATCAAGCTCCATACGGAACATGATAAATATGCCCCTTAGCATAAAAATAGGCTTGCAAATGTATGTGGTATCATTGCACTGGGTCTTGGGGAAATAAAGTTTGAAGAACCCTGCACTAATCTATAGATATAATCTAGTTTCCATCATCCTGTATGTTGTATATAGGGATTGTACTGGTGGGTTTTTAGCACCTGAGAAAGTAGTTATATTTGTATTATGTCAGATGAATGTTGCCAAAAAATTTTGTTTTTTTATTTATATTTAATGCTTTAGTTATACTACTGTTTTATATGAATAAGAGCTGCATTATTTCTTTAGAAAATGTTTTGTGGTTTCCATAATGTTTTTACTGGATTTGTGCCAGTTCGAGGAGCAGACTTACAATAGCATCTGATCAGTAAATAAAGAGAGTAATGTGTACATATTTCCTAAGAACTAAAATGGTATTTCTGTTGTTTACCTAAGTCTTCTGTAACAGATGTCTTTATCCATTTTTCAAGATATCCTCAATAATATTTGCTAGGTAAAATATATTTAAAATCTATGAGAAAGCAAGGAGTTATTTACTTCTACAAACAGCATATTAGCCTAGTTTACAAGTGAAGTGCTATTGACAGGCAGGCTGCACTTTCCATATTGCAGGTCTGTACTCAGAATAGTGAACAATCTGACATTTCAAGTAAATGGTAAAATTACTAGAACATGTTAAAAAGATAGATAACGCTTTTACTACCCATTACCCAGCTTTGCACAACCAACATTGATATATTAATATACTTATTATTTCTGCCTGTTTCTAAGCCACTACAGGCCCCTTCTTATCACATGCTTTTTTTTTTTTTTTTTTTTTTTTTATATATATATATAAATATTTTTATTGAGGATTAAAATAAACATACAGGAATTCAGACATGTAATATCACAAACTTGCAGATAATATATTCCATAACAATGGAACGGCATATGAGTAGATAAATGTATACATGAAAAATAGAATAGAATACCATTGACAATCCTATAAGCAGATAAATGCATACATAAACCATAAAATAGAATACAATAACTCAGCCAATATTTTCTAAATAATTGCAATATGGTCAAATAAAGCAAAAAACTAACTAATACTAATCCTCAGGTTTTCTACCTCCTGAAGCAAAAGTGAAGTCACTTCTGGGCCTCCAATACATCTAGTAAAAGAAAAAAGAAAATTACAGGAGGATTATATTAATAGATCCCTTATAGACCTGTTAAAGACTATATTGTAACATAGTAATCAATACTATGTCTTATGCTTCAAATACTTAGGTCACTTTTGGACCTCCAAAACATACATGAAATAGGAGCACCATAGATCCTAGTCAAAAAGAAATAAGTGATAATATAAACGTAGGATATTGTGTAGTTCCCTCTCACTGCACTGAAGCTTACAATTATATCTTGATTAGGTAAACATTTAAAAAACAGAATAAATGTCTAGACTGTATGGGGCTATTTAATATCAATAACAGCACTTTTTGTACTATCAAAAAAAGAAAAAAAAACTCTTATACCAGCTATAGATGTGACTTAAATAGTTGAAATATGGCCGATTATATCTTATTAGAATACAAATAATAACAGTAAGAATAAAAGGAACTCCTTACATGCAGAGTAATGCATTGACCATTATAAAAACCCTTTATTAAAACTGATGGAGGTGATATGGGGCCAGGAATTTATAGATTATAACAGAATTTATGTTTACCTGATAAATTTCTTTCTCCAACGGTGTGTCCGGTCCACGGCGTCATCCTTACTTGTGGGATATTCTCTTCCCCAACAGGAAATGGCAAAGAGCCCAGCAAAGCTGGTCACATGATCCCTCCTAGGCTCCGCCTACCCCAGTCATTCGACCGACGTTAAGGAGGAATAATAGCATAGGAGAAACCACATGGTACCGTGGTGACTGTAGTTAAAGAAAATAAATTATCAGACCTGATTTAAAAACCAGGGCGGGCCGTGGACCGGACACACCGTTGGAGAAATAAATTTATCAGGTAAACATAAATTCTGTTTTCTCCAACATTGGTGTGTCCGGTCCACGGCGTCATCCTTACTTGTGGGAACCAATACCAAAGCTTTAGGACACGGATGAAGGGAGGGAGCAAATCAGGTCACCTAAATGGAAGGCACCACGGCTTGCAAAACCTTTCTCCCAAAAATAGCCTCAGAAGAAGCAAAAGTATCAAACTTGTAAAATTTGGTAAAAGTGTGCAGTGAAGACCAAGTCGCTGCCCTACATATCTGATCAACAGAAGCCTCGTTCTTGAAGGCCCATGTGGAAGCCACAGCCCTAGTGGAATGAGCCGTGATTCTTTCGGGAGGCTGCCGTCCGGCAGTCTCGTAAGCCAATCTGATGATGCTTTTAATCCAAAAAGAGAGAGAGGTAGAAGTTGCTTTTTGACCTCTCCTTTTACCTGAATAAACAACAAACAGGGAAGATGTTTGTCTAAAATCCTTTGTAGCATCTAAATAGAATTTTAGAGCGCGAACAACATCCAAATTGTGCAACAAGCGTTCCTTCTTTGAAACTGGTTTCGGACACAGAGAAGGTACGATAATCTCCTGGTTAATGTTTTTGTTAGAAACAACTTTCGGAAGAAAACCAGGTTTAGTACGTAAAACCACCTTATCTGCATGGAACACCAGATAAGGAGGAGAACACTGCAGAGCAGATAATTCTGAAACTCTTCTAGCAGAAGAAATTGCAACTAAAAACAAAACTTTCCAAGATAATAACTTAATATCAACGGAATGTAAGGGTTCAAACGGAACCCCCTGAAGAACTGAAAGAACTAAATTGAGACTCCAAGGAGGAGTCAAAGGTTTGTAAACAGGCTTGATTCTAACCAGAGCCTGAACAAAGGCTTGAACATCTGGCACAGCTGCCAGTTTTTTGTGAAGTAACACCGACAAGGCAGAAATCTGTCCCTTCAGGGAACTTGCCGATAATCCTTTTTCCAATCCTTCTTGAAGGAAGGATAGAATCCTAGGAATCTTAACCTTGTCCCAAGGGAATCCTTTAGATTCACACCAACAGATATATTTTTTCCAAATTTTGTGGTAAATCTTTCTAGTTACAGGCTTTCTGGCCTGAACAAGAGTATCGATAACAGAATCTGAGAAACCTCGCTTCGATAAAATCAAGCGTTCAATCTCCAAGCAGTCAGCTGGAGTGAAACCAGATTCGGATGTTCGAACGGACCCTGAACAAGAAGGTCTCGTCTCAAAGGTAGCTTCCAAGGTGGAGCCGATGACATATTCACCAGATCTGCATACCAAGTCCTGCGTGGCCACGCAGGAGCTATCAAGATCACCGACGCCCTCTCCTGATTGATCCTGGCTACCAGCCTGGGGATGAGAGGAAACGGCGGGAACACATAAGCTAGTTTGAAGGTCCAAGGTGCTACTAGTGCATCCACTAGAGCCGCCTTGGGATCCCTGGATCTGGACCCGTAGCAAGGAACTTTGAAGTTCTGACGAGAGGCCATCAGATCCATGTCTGGAATGCCCCAAAGTTGAGTGACTTGGGCAAAGATTTCCGGATGGAGTTCCCACTCCCCCGGATGCAATGTCTGACGACTCAGAAAATCCGCTTCCCAATTTTCCACTCCCGGGATGTGGATAGCAGACAGGTGGCAGGAGTGAGACTCCGCCCATAGAATAATCTTGGTCACTTCTTCCATCGCTAGGGAACTCCTTGTTCCCCCCTGATGGTTGATGTACGCAACAGTCGTCATGTTGTCTGATTGAAACCGTATGAACTTGGTCCTCGCTAGCTGAGGCCAAGCCTTGAGAGCATTGAATATCGCTCTCAGTTCCAGAATATTTATCGGTAGAAGAGATTCTTCCCGAGACCAAAGACCCTGAGCTTTCAGGGATCCCCAGACCGCGCCCCAGCCCATCAGACTGGCGTCGGTCGTGACAATGACCCACTCTGGTCTGTGGAATGTCATCCCTCGTGACAGGTTGTCCAGGGACAGCCACCAACGGAGTGAGTCTCTGGTCCTCTGATTTACTTGTATCTTTGGAGACAAGTCTGTATAGTCCCCATTCCACTGACTGAGCATGCACAGTTGTAATGGTCTTAGATGAATGCGCGCAAAAGGAACTATGTCCATTGCCGCTACCATCAACCCGATCACTTCCATGCACTGAGCTACGGAAGGAAGAGGAACGGAATGAAGTATTCGACAAGAGTCCAGAAGCTTTGTCTTTCTGGCCTCTGTTAGAAAAATCCTCATTTCTGAGGAGTCTATAATTGTTCCCAAGAAGGGAACCCTTGTTGACGGGGATAGAGAACTCTTTTCCACGTTCACTTTCCAGCCGTGCGATCTGAGAAAGGCCAGGACGATGTCCGTGTGAGCCTTTGCTCGAGGGAGGGACGACGCTTGAATCAGAATGTCGTCCAGGTAAGGTACTACTGCAATGCCCCTTGGTCTTAGCACAGCTAGAAGGGACCCTAGTACCTTTGTGAAAATCCTTGGAGCAGTGGCTAATCCGAAAGGAAGCGCCACGAACTGGTAATGTTTGTCCAGGAATGCAAACCTTAGGAACCGATGATGTTCCTTGTGGATAGGAATATGTAGATACGCATCCTTTAAATCCACCGTGGTCATGAATTGACCTTCCTGGATGGAAGGAAGGATAGTTCGAATGGTTTCCATCTTGAAAGATGGGACCTTGAGAAATTTGTTTAAGATCTTGAGATCTAGGATTGGTCTGAATGTTCCCTCTTTTTTGGGAACTATGAACAGATTG
This sequence comes from Bombina bombina, assembly GCF_027579735.1. Lineage (NCBI taxonomy): Eukaryota > Metazoa > Chordata > Amphibia > Anura > Bombinatoridae > Bombina > Bombina bombina. The sequence continues at coordinate 59,148,334 of NC_069502.1, read as the reverse complement.
GAGTAGAACCCCATCCCTTGTTCTCTCAATGGAACAGGATGAATCACTCCCATTTTTAACAGGTCTTCTACACAATGTAAGAACGCCTGTCTTTTTATGTGGTCTGAAGACAACTGAGACCTGTGGAACCTTCCCCTTGGGGGAGGTCCCTTGAATTCCAGAAGATAACCCTGGGAGACTATTTCTAGCGCCCAAGGATCCAGAACATCTCTTGCCCAAGCCTGAGCGAAGAGAGAGAGTCTGCCCCCCACCAGATCCGGTCCCGGATCGGGGGCCGATATTTCATGCTGTCTTGGTAGCAGTGGCAGGTTTCTTTGCCTGCTTTCCCTTGTTCCAGCCTTGCATTGGTCTCCAAGCTGGCTTGGCCTGAGAAGTATTACCCTCTTGCTTAGAGGACGCAGCACCTTGGGCTGGTCCGTTTTTACGAAAGGGACGAAAATTAGGTCTATTTTTTGCCTTGAAAGGCCGATCCTGAGGAAGGGCATGGCCCTTGCCCCCAGTGATATCAGAGATAATCTCTTTCAAGTCAGGACCAAACAGCGTTTTCCCCTTGAAAGGAATGTTTAGTAGCTTGTTCTTGGAAGACGCATCAGCCGACCAAGATTTCAACCAAAGCGCTCTGCGCGCCACAATAGCAAACCCAGAATTCTTAGCCGCTAACTTAGCCAATTGCAAAGAGGCGTCTAGAGTGAAAGAATTAGCCAATTTGAGAGAATTGACTCTGTCCATAATCTCCTCATAAGGAGGAGAGTCACTATCGAGCACCTTAATCAGTTCATCAAACCAGAAATATGCGGCTGTAGTGACAGGGACAATGCATGAAATGGGTTGTAGAAGGTAACCCTGCTGAACAAACATCTTTTTAAGCAAACCTTCTAATTTTTTATCCATAGGATCTTTGAAAGCACAACTATCCTCTATGGGAATAGTGGTGCGTTTGTTTAAAGTAGAAACCGCTCCCTCGACCTTGGGGACTGACTGCCATAAGTCCTTTCTGGGGTCGACCATAGGAAACAATTTTTTAAATATGGGGGGAGGGACGAAAGGAATACCGGGCCTTTCCCATTCTTTATTAACAATGTCCGCCACCCGCTTGGGTATAGGAAAAGCTTCTGGGAGCCCCGGCACCTCTAGGAACTTGTCCATTTTACATAGTTTCTCTGGGATGACCAAATTTTCACAATCATCCAGAGTGGATAATACCTCCTTAAGCAAAATGCGGAGATGTTCCAATTTAAATTTAAAAGTAATCACATCAGATTCAGCCTGCTGAGAAATGTTCCCTAAATCAGTAATTTCTCCCTCAGACAAAACCTCCCTGGCCCCCTCAGATTGGGTTAGGGGCCCTTCAGAGATATTAATATCAGCGTCGTCATGCTCTTCAGTAACTAAAACAGAGCATCCACGCTTACGCTGGCAAGGGTTCATTTTGGCTAAAATGTTTTTGACAATTATCCATTACAGCCGTTAATTGTTGCATAGTAAGGAGTATTGGCGCGCTAGATGTACTAGGGGCCTCCTGAGTGGGCAAGACTCGTGTAGACGAAGGAGGGAATGATGCAGTACCATGCTTACTCCCCTCACTTGAGGAATCATCTTGGGCATCATTGTCATTATCACATAAATCACATTTATTTAAATGAATAGGAATTCTGGCTTCCCCACATTCAGAACACAGTCTATCTGGTAGTTCAGACATGTTAAACAGGCATAAACTTGATAAGAAAGTACAAAAAACGTTTTGAAATAAAACCGTTACTGTCACTTTAAATTTTAAACTGAACACACTTTATTACTGCAATTGCGAAAAAACATGAAGGAATTGTTCAAAATTCACCAAACTTTCACCACAGTGTCTTAAAGCCTTGAAAATATTGCACACCAATTTTGGAAGCTTTAACCCTTAAAATAACGGAACCGGAGCCGTTTTAAGCTTTAACCCCTTTACAGTCCCTGGTATCTGCTTTGCTGAGACCCAACCAAACCCAAGGGGAATACGATACCAAATGATGCCTTCAGAAGTCTTTTATAAGTATCAGAGCTCCTCTCACATGCGACTGCATGCCATGCCTCTCAAAAACAAGTGCGCAACACCGGCGCGAAAATGAGACTCTGCCTATGCTTTGGGAAAGCCCCTAAAGAATAAGGTGTCTAAAACAGTGCCTGCCGATATTATTATATCAAAATACCCAGAATAAATGATTCCTCAAGGCTAAATAAGTGTTAATATCAATCGATTTAGCCCAAAAAATGTCTACAGTCTAAATAAGCCCTTGTGAAGCCCTTATTTACAATCGTAATAAACATGGCTTACCGGATCCCATAGGGAAAATGACAGCTTCCAGCATTACATCGTCTTGTTAGAATGTGTCATACCTCAAGCAGCAAAGGACTGCAAACTGTTCCCCCAACTGAAGTTAATGCTCTCAACAGTCCTGTGTGGAACAGCCATGGATTTTAGTTACGGTTGCTAAAATCATTTTCCTCATACAAACAGAATTCTTCATCTCTTTTCTGTTTCTGAGTAAATAGTACGTACCAGCACTATTTGAAAATAACAAACTCTTGATTGAATAATGAAAAACTACAGTTAAACACTAAAAAACTCTAAGCCATCTCCGTGGAGATGTTGCCTGTACAACGGCAAAGAGAATGACTGGGGTAGGCGGAGCCTAGGAGGGATCATGTGACCAGCTTTGCTGGGCTCTTTGCCATTTCCTGTTGGGGAAGAGAATATCCCACAAGTAAGGATGACGCCGTGGACCGGACACACCTATGTTGGAGAAAAGGGAGTCTCTGTATACAGTATAAATTAGCATAGTAGGAAATCCTTGTCTACTGAGCAGGTTCTGATAAATAGGAGAATTAATGATTAGGTGACTGCCAACTAGTATTTATCTCTACTCTTATTTCGCTGTGGGCAACCCAAGAGTCCCAGGGCTAATAACTAGGAGGGGTAAGCCTGGGAGGTAGGTTTACAACTCTATACTGCCATATCACACATCCCCCCAGAACATAGTACTGTTTCTATATAATATGGTACAAGCTACTGCCTATTCTATGCTCCCTGGTCTAAAAAAACACATGTTAACTGAATCAGGTAGATACCGGCTGCCTCGGCCGCAGACCGCCAGCATACATTTACAACAAACAATAAATGTAGTAGAATAAAAAATGAATCACAACGCGCGATACATCTAAATAAAGAGTTCCATGAAATATAACACTTAAACTGAATAAACAAATTTAGGCTATCAATTAATCCAGTCTAGGGAGCTTAGAATATAATATAGAATAACAGTGGACTCTGGTAATGATTAAGCTGTACCTAAACTTAGTTGGCTTCCAGGGGTCTAAAAAACAATGACTAAACAGGTATTACAAGTCACATGCATGGATTTAAAACTAGACTTCAAGGGTCAGACTGGGGATCTTCATGTAAAAGTCCAGAAAAGGACCGTATTACCCACAGCAAAACAAGTCATGTATGCAGGTTGTGGTCACTGTCAACCCACTCCAACTCTTCTACAAGGCAAACAGTCCGACATTTTTGTCAGGTGTGGTATGAGATGAACACCCGGCCCTGACAGACAGGCAATCAGGCTCCAATACAAGTGAAATGAGGGCCCATGTCTAGCAGACCGCGTACTAGCGGTGTCGGCAACATTGATGAAAGCTGTTACAAACCGGTGCTTGCTGTCGGTAGTCATGAGCTCATCTGGAATCCTCACAATCTTTAAGTGACTCTCCCTCAGATTAGGAGACATGTCAGCTGAAGCCACGGTACACATATAATTTAATGCACCTCTACCTCGCGGCTGACCCTCTCTCTGCTCAGCCATCGGCACTTCACACTTAGCAGAAGGTTGTTCCCATGGAACATGAGTGGACTCTGGCCATGCTCTCAGTTGTGGATCTTCAGCTTCCATTCCCTCTGCATACCTCAGCAGTGGTTCTGCTGCTTCATTCTGCAAGAAGCACTCCTGTGTCAGCAGTAGTTGTGGGGTCTGATAGCTCTTCTGCGCCATCAGTACATGCACATTCTCCCACTCCTGAAGGAAAAGGGCCTCAATATGCTGGAAAGTATCTTTGAATAGCGAGTGCAGTGTCTACATAAGCAGTACGTCTTCAGATGACATGTTAGTTCTGTGCTTATATGTAAGCTCCCTGTTCCCCATACCGGCAGCCACAACTGATCTGTTCATGGTATATAGGGCTTTTGGGCTTAAGGAGGGAGTTAGTAGCTACGTTGCAGGGATACTTCCAATATTTTAGAGCAGCGTGTATAGCTGTTAAGTCTGTCGAACAGATACTGGGGGGGTAGATGAAGGTCCAGGCCGCAACAAGGCCTCCGCTGCGCACCTCCTCTATTATGGACTGCTGGGCTGAGTTGTCGTGGAAAACAAATATAGAGATCTATTCCTCCAATGTTAAAATAAACGATACCCCTCAGGGAAAATGTAAATTATATGTCTGTTAGGCAATAAACAGCGAATTTAATTGCACTAAATCACAGCCCATGTTGAAAGTAGCCATCTTGGTCCCCTCACATGCTTTTTAAGTAGCTTTTCACAACAGGGGAATGCTAGTTCATGTGAGTCATATAGATAATATAGATAATATTGTGCTCAGCTACAATGCAAGTAAATAGATTACAAATAAAAAGCCATGTGATCAGGGGGCTGTCAGAAGATGCTTAGATACAAGGTAATTACAGAGGTTAAAAGTATATTAATATAACCATGTTTTCTGTGCAAAACTGGGGAATGGGTATTAAAGGGATTATCTATCTTTTTAAAGAATAACAATTTTGGAGTTGACTTCCCTTTAAGGACAAATTCCAAACCCTAGCGGCTGTTTCCTGGGTTATTATTGCACCTCTTGCGCAAGCTAGTTGTTAGATCTCACTGCTATAAAAAGCAGAACACAGGCTCTGTGGGCCCTGTGTCTTATAAGTGGCTCTGTGTTACATAAGTGACCCTGTTTTACAAGTGGCATTGTTACCAATGGGAGTTAGAAACTGGAGGGAGAAACTGCACTCCCAACTAACAGGTAATCCTTACTAACTGTACACTTGCATTATGCTCTCCATGGGTCCGATTTAACAAGGGCCGAATGGCCCCTGTTCTCCTTGTTTCCCTGCGAGCCTTCACCCTTTACAATATATCTATCTTTACAGTATATCTATATCGATATACAATATCTCACACTCTCTTCTCTCATCCCCTACGGTGTCCTCTCATGAAGTACTATGTCTCATTATAAATACTTCCTTATCTAACTTTCCTGTCTCTAATCATACCAGCTCCTACAAGTCTCACTCTGACCTTCTCACACTCACACTCCTACTACTGCTTGCTGCTGCTGACATCGCTCTTGTCTTTAATCATACCTGCTCCTACATGTCTCACTCTGACCTCTCACTCACTCACACTCCTACTACTGCTTGCTGCTGGGGACATCTCTCCTAACCTGGCCCTGCAGCAATTGCCACTCTTTTACACTCTCGCTCAATCTCACACAGTAAAAACTCTAGGTCATGCAGTCCTAGCAATCTCATTTGCATTAACCCACAGCGCTTCCCTTTCTCTTTTCGTGTGCTTTCTAGAATGCTCGCTCTGTCTGCAACAAACCTACTGTTCTCACACACTGTGGTCTCCACTTTAGCCATACCCCTAGGCCAGGTAAGAGACATAGTAGCAGTGTGGAATCTTACTCTCCTCCTCCTGCTCCGACCAGTACCTGCCTCCATTCCCATCTCTCTCCTTTTCCAACTTTGAAGTTCACTGCATTTGCCTGTACTCTCCCCTCTCTCTCAGAGTGGCAGACATCTATCACCCTCCTGGACCAGACTCCCAATTCCTTGACAACTTTGCTTCCTGGCCTTCTCACTTTCTCTCTTCAAATATACCTTCTCTAATTCTGGGGGACTTCAACATCCCCATTGATAACCCATCTGCCCCTGCTGCCTCTAAACTTCACTCACTCATAAACTCCTTCAGTCTCTTACAATCAACCCTATTCCATACTCTCTGAGATGGACACTCTATTGATCTGGTATTTTCCTACCTCTGCTCTATAGCTGGCATCCCCTGTCACCTGCTTCCCATTTTAGACCACCACCTGCTCACCTATAATCTTAATGTACAGGCTAAACCTACTTCTCCCCCTCGCCCCCGCACCTGTAGAAATCAGCAAATTGTGGATCATCTCCAATTTTCCAACCTTATTCAACATCTCCTCCCCATACTTCCACGATATTCTGCCTGACCTTGCTACAATCCACTATAACAATACTCTCTACTCTGCGCTAGAAACTCAACTACACAAAACCGCACCAGCCCTGGCACTCTCAGCAAATGCACTACCTGCAAACCTACTTCTCTTCTCTTATATCTACTCACTCTTCAAAACAGCTCTTCTCTACTTTCAACTCTCTGCTCTACCCCACCCCCAGCACCACCCCCTTCATCTGCTTTTAGTGCTTAAGTTCTGGTCACTCCCTCTGCCACTTTCTGCATATTCCCCCAGTCTCTGAGAATCAAGTGGGTTCCTTATTGTCTTCCTCATGCCTCACTACCTACCGGCTTGACCCTATCCCTTCACATCTAGAAACTTCTGTCTTTCACCCTCACCCCAGTTCTTACTGATATTTTCAACCTATCCCTTTCTACTGGTTCACTCGCACTCCCATCTTCTTTAAGACATGCAAAGGTCACCCCATCCCATTTGTTTGCGCTTTATAAATAAAATATAACATTAAAAGAAAAAAATATGTTTTTAAACATGGAAAGAACATTTTCTTCTATGGGAAGAACATTGATACTTATTACGTTAACCCTTACACAACTACAACTATGAACACTTTGTAAACATACATTAAGTGCGACAAGGGTTGATTGATTTGTATACTGGACTGCATACTTGTTCCGGCTGACTTTATATCTTTCACTTGTGTCTTAGCTCATATTCTTAGTTTACATATATATTCTTGTTTGCTATATGTGATTTGCTCTGACGTCATTAGTCTTATTTGGACTGGGGTCGCCTAGTCTTAATGTTTTTAGTATGTGCATCTATGCTGCTCATCTATTTTGTATTTCATTTATTGCTTATTACATTTTTTGCATTTTCAGCATATACCTTGTGGTATACACATATTTTTTTCGACTTTGAGTCTGGGGATTACTATATTTATTTCAATTTTTTTAATTGGGTTCCTTTGGAGTGGACCCTTATCCCATGCATTCCATACATACTTTTGTTCTACATTAGATTAGACAAGTAAAGAGTACTATCCTGATATTTTGTATGTGTGTATTTATGTATGTATATACCTAGTTACACATATAAACACATAAATACACATCAATACACACATAGAGATGTGTGTGTGTATATATATATATTTACACACATACATAGTTATATATATATATATATATATATATATATATATATATATATACTGTATATGTATATATATATTTATTTATATATATATATATATATATATATATATATATATATACATTGTTATTTACCATATTTATTTTTATCCTTAAAACATTTTCATTAATATTTTTATTTTATTTTTTTTATCAGAAAGTGTATATTTGAGTGTAACAGTTTATTTTATTATGTTTTTGATGTTTATTTTTTTTTTTTAACCCTAACAGTTTTTGCTAGGTCTTCAGTTGCGTTAATTCTACAAGCGCAGTTTACTTTACTTTTAACTTCACTTTTAACCTAGCCCTGTGGCTCTTTTTTTGAGAAATGTTGGGTATATCAGTTTAAATCAACACATACAGTCTAAAATATATAAAATTGCATTCACATACAGTAATTTTATTTCAAAACCTTTATGAAGAGATTCAAGTTACCTTGACACTGCTCTTTATAAAATCCAATATTTTATGATTCTCTTGATGTGTAACCGGACTTTCAAATGCAAAAATATTGTGCTCTAATTCATTAGGACACTTCATTTTACGTCACTAACCCCAACGTAGATAGTGTTTATTTTCCTACAAATGGGTTCAGAAGAGACGTAAAATCACACTTACTATTTATAGTTACCCTAACTCCTGAGCCAGTCAGAATGAATTAGTCAATCAGGACCAGCAGTCTCACAAATTCCCTGATAATCAAAGATGTGTTAGCTTGAAGAGAAATTGTAGTGCAGGGACTGAACTCACTGGATGTTAAAAGAAAGAGAACAGAACTCTCCAGCACTGCAAGATCTCTCTCATTTCTGTAGGCCTGATATTCAAAAGCTTGTTGTCATGGAGAGGAATCATGCAAATTATTTGATTTTTTTTATAGCTTATATTGTAATGTAGGTGTCTCTCTTTCACATATAGAACCCTGTATAGTGAGATAAATATCTTTTAAATTAGATCATCTCACCTGAGCGGCAAGCTTTTGAATATCAAGCACTGGATGTGAAGGACAGACAAGCCCAGTGCAATATAAAACTAAATGATATGAAAGTTTTGTTACACTTATACTTTGTGCTTTGTATTTTATATTACTTTACACTTCAGATTGAGTCCTTTTAGTATTATTACATTTAAGCTTTGCACTTTTTCTTTTATATTTGAATACATGTAGATTTAGATTTAAATTCAGCAGCAATTTTACAAATTCTGATTGTTTTGAAAGTTTCTTTGTTAATTTAAAAATTAGGATCACACTTTGTATATTTTTGTTTCTTTTACAAATTACATTGCACTTTGTATTTGCTCTATTGTATATTAAAAATGACGGTTTCAGAAAGTGGTAGTGACATAGGGAGTGCCCTGGGCTGAACTGGGCAGTTGCCAGAGTATGTCTGAAACTCTCTCACGGTTCTTGTAAAATGCAGTAAGCATTTTAAACAAGCTGGTCTCATTGAATTGTCTTGCCAGCTGTTTGCAGGTGAAGTTTTCTCAAAATATACAATACACTTATTTTGACTAACGGAAAAGTAATATTTACTAAACTATAGGCAAAATCAAGTTGCATTGTAGTGAAAACATTTCGGTTTAATTTAATTCTCCTGTTAAACTCTCTCTCCACTGTGAAATTCTATATCCCAGAGAGTCTCATTACTTTCTATGGAAGGCACCTCTCATCTCTCTGGGACTTCCAGGTTCCACCCTTTTTTTAAAACAAATTCAGTGAGTTTAGTCCCTGTGAAGTCTGCATTATAATTTATCTCCAAACTAGAGAACCTGTGTTGCAGGCCAATAGATAATAATGAAGCTATCTGGGAAACTGAAGCTGTCTGCTTTTCAGTTAATTTTAAATAGAAGGAATACAAAGTCATTTAATTTGTTAAAGATACACATAAACACAAAATATGAGCCTAATTTGTTAATGTTACACATAAAGGCCTCTAGTTATCAACGTGTCTACTTACCTGCCTTCGCCGGCCCAATACGCCCGCCTAAGCTCGCCTACCATCGCCGCCGCAGACCTGAAAAATCTCGCCAAAGTTATCAATAAATCTGTCAAAAAGCCGCGCACCAAGTACGGGGCGATGAGCAGCGGACTGTGATAGTTATCACTCATCCGATCTCGCTGCTCTTCGGCTTTTTGACAGCTTTATTGACAAGCTGTCACTAAGCACCCACACAAAACTACACTGTTCTACCCCCTATACCGGTGCCCCCGGAGCCCCCTGCAACTAAATAAAGTTATTAACCCCTAAACCACCACTCCCGGACACCGCCACAACTATAATAAATGTATTTACCCCTAAACCGCCGCTCCCGGAGCCCACCGCCACCTACATTATACATAGTAACCCCTATCCTGCCCCCCCTATACAGCCGCCACCTATAATAAATTTATTAACCCCTATCCTGCCGATCCCAGACCCTGCCGCAACGAAATAAATTGTTTAACCCCTAAACCGCCGCTCCTGGACCCCGCCGCCACCTATATTAAACTTATTAACCCCTATCCTGCCTCCCCTACACCATCGCCACCTATAATACATTTATTAACCCCTATCTTGCCCCCCCTACACCGCCGACCCTATAATAAAATTATTAACCCCTAAACCTAAGTCTAACCCTAACATCCCCCTAACTTAAATATTAATTAAATACATCTAAATAAATGTAACTCTTATTAAATTAATTATTCCTATTTAAAACTAAATACTTACCTTTAAAATAAACCCTAATATAGCTACAATATAAATAATAATTTTATTGTAGCTATCTAAGGATTTATTTTTATTTTACAGGCAAATTTCAATTTATTTTAACTAGGTACAATAGCTATTAAATAGTTATTAACTATTTAATAGCTACCTAGTTAAAATAAAGAGAAATTAACATGTAAAATAAAAACTAACCTAAGTTACAATTACACCTAACACTACACTATCATTAAATACATTATTCCTATTTAAAACTAAATACTTACCTGTAAAATAAACCCTAAGAAAGCTACAATGTAATTAATAATTACATTGTAGCTATTTTAGGATTAATATTTATTTTACAGGTAACTTTGTATTTATTTTAGCTAGTTAGAATAGTTATTAAATAGTTATTAACTATTTATTAACTACCTAGCTAAAAGAAATACAAAATTACCTGTAAAATAAATCCTAACCTAAGTTACAATTAAACCTAACACTACACTATCATTAAATTAATTAAATAAATTACCTACAAATAACTACAATTAAATACAATTAAATAAACTAACTAAAGTACAAAAAAAAAGCTAAGTTACAAAAAATAAAAAAAATAAGTTACAAACATTTAAAAAATATTACAACAATTTTAAGCTACTTACACCTAATCTAAGCCCCCTAATAAAATAACAAAGCCCCCCAAAATAAAAAAATGCCCTACCCTATTCTACATTAAAAAGTTAACAGCTCAATTACCTTATTAGCCCTTAAAAGGGCCTTTTGCGGGGCATGCCCCAAAGAAAACAGCTCTTTTGCCTGTAAAATACGTTGATTGGAGTAGCCGTGTTAGTCCAGAGATTTAGATATCAAAATAACAAGAGTATTGCATTGAGCCTGTAAAATAAAAATACAACCCCCCCAACATTAAAACCCACCACCCACATACCCCTACTCTAACCCAAACCCCCCTTAAATAAACCTAACACTACCCCCCTGAAGATCATCCTACCTTTAGCCGTCTTCAGCCAGCCGACCACCGATGGAACCGAAGAGGAGATCCGGAGCGGCAGAAGTCATCATCCAAGGGGCGCTGAAGAAGTCTTCCATCCGATTGAAGTCATCATCCAGGTGGCGTCTTCAATCTTCATCCATCCGGAGCGGAGCCATCTTCAGACGAGCCTACGCGGAGCCATCTTCTTCCACCGACGACTGAACGACGAATGACAGTTCCTTTAAGTGACGTCATCCAAGATGGCGTCCCTCGAATTCCGATTGGCTGATAGGATTCTATCAGCCAATCGGAATTAAGGTAGGAAAAATCTGATTGGCTGATCCAATCACTACCTTAATTCAGATTGGCTGATAGAATCCTATCAGCCAATCGGAATTCGAGGGACGCCATCTTGGATGACGTCACTTAAAGGAACCGTTATTCGGCGTTCAGTGGTCGGTGGAAGAAGATGGCTCCGCGTAGGCTCGTCTGAAGATTGCTACGCTCCGATTGGATGAAGATTGAAGACGCCGCCTGGATGATGACTTCAATCGGATGGAAGACTTCTTCAGCGCCCCTTGGATGATGACTTCTGCCGCTCCGGATCTCCTCTTCGGTTCCATCGGTGGTCGGCTGGCTGAAGGTAGGATGATCTTCAGGGGGGTAGTGTTAGGTTTATTTAAGGGGGGTTTGGGTTAGAGTAGGGGTATGTGGGTGGTGGGTTTTAATGTTGGGGGGGTTGTATTTTTATTTTACAGGCAAAAGAGCTGTTTTCTTTGGGGCATGCCCCGCAAAAAAGGCCCTTTTAAGGGCTGGTAAGGTAATTGAGCTGTTAACTTTTTAATGTAGAATAGGGTAGGGCATTTTTTTATTTTGGGTGGCTTTGTTATTTTATTAGGGGGCTTAGATTAGGTGTAAGTAGCTTAAAATTGTTGTAATATTTTTGAAATGTTTGTAACTTATTTTTTTTATTTTTTGTAACTTAGCTTTTTTTTTTTGTACTTTAGTTAGTTTATTTAATTGTATTTAATTGTAGTTATTTGTAGGTAATTTATTTAATTAATTTAATGATAGTGTAGTGTTAGGTTTAATTATAACTTAGGTTAGGATTTATTTTACAGGTAATTTTGTATTTCTTTTAGCTAGGTAGTTATTAAATAGTTAATAACTATTTAATAACTATTCTAACTAGCTAAAATAAATACAAAGTTACCTGTAAAATAAATATAAATCCTAAAATAGCTACAATGTCATTATTAATTACATTGTAGCTATCTTAGGGTTTATTTTACAGGTAAGTATTTAGTTTTAAATAGGAATAATTTATTTAAGTATAGTGTAGTGTTAGGTGTAATTGTAACTTAGGTTAGTTTTTATTTTACAGGTTAATTTGTCTTTATTTTAACTAGGTAGCTATTAAATAGTTAATAACTATTTAATAGCTATTGTACCTAGTTAAAATAAATTGAAATTTGCCTGTATAATAAAAATAAATCCTAAGATAGCTACAATAAAATTATTAGTTATATTGTAGCTATATTAGGGTTTATTTTAAAGGTAAGTATTTAGTTTTAAATAGGATTAATTTAGTTAATAAGAGTTATAATATTTAGATTTATTTAATTAATATTTAAGTTAGGGTTAGGGTTAGACTTAGGTTTAGGGGTTAATAATTTTATTATAGTTGCGGTGGTGTAGGGGGGGCAGGATAGGGGTTAATAAATGTATTATAGGTGGCGACGGTGTAGGGGAGGCAGATTAGGGGTTAATAAGTTTAATATAGCTGGCGGCGGGGGCCGGGAGCGGCGGTTTAGGGGTTAATACATTTATTATAGTTGCGGCGGTGTCCGGGAGCGGCGGTTTAGGGGTTAATAACTTTATTTAGTTGCGGCGGTGTAGGGGGGCACAGATTAGGGGTTAATATGTATAATGTAGCTTGCGGTGGGCTCCGGGAGTGGCGGCTTAGGGGGTAATAAATGTATTTAGTTGCGGTGGTGTAGGGGGGGGGGCAGATTAGGGGTGTTTAAACTCGGGGTACATTTTAGGGTGTTAGGTGTAGACAGCTCCCATAGGAATCAATGGGATGTCGGGCAGCAGCGAACATGAACTTTCGCTATGGTCAGACTCCCATTGATTCTTATGGGATCCACCGCCTCCAGGGAGGCAGTTTGAAAACCAGGTACGCTGGGCCGGAAAAGTGCCGAGCGTACTTGCTAGTTATTTGATAACTAGCAAAAGTAGTCAGATTGTGCCGAACTTGTGTGCGGAACATCTGGAGTGACGTAAGAATCGATCTGTGTCGGACTGAGTCCAGAGGATCGAAGCTTACGTCACAAAATTTTACTTTTGCCGGTGTAAAGGGCTTGATAACTTAGGCAAATCAGCCTCGCCACAAATACGCTGCGGAATTCCAGCGTATTTGAGGTTGACGGCTTGATAACTAGAGGCCAAACTGTCAAAGTATAATATCATTTGCAATGCTAAATACACTGCATTATACAAATTTTAAAAAAAACACAATAGAAAGTTTAAAAGTAATAAAACTTAATCTGGTTTGTAAAGTAATATGAAATACAAAGTGTAAATGTAGCAGAACTGTCACGTCATGCAGTGCTATACTGCACTGGGCTTGTCTCTCCTTCACAGAAATGCAGGGAACGCCCCTTGGAGAAGTATAGCATCATCTGCCTTTTAAGAATTTAATAAGGGATCTTGAAGTGCTGAAGGTTCATTTTAGATCATTTTAGATCATCTCATCTGAGTGGAGAGCATTAGATGATCAGGCCCATAGTCACCATTTACTTTGTTTTTTGCTTGAGAGACTGCAACGCTTGCAATACCTGAACAGTATTTTACCTATGTGTTTTGCCATATAGGCCTAGATTACAAGTGGAACACAAAAAGACAAATGTTATAGCGGGACTGATTTATATAGGATGCCATTTTTATTTGTTTTAATTCATGTGTTTGTTAATGTTTTGTGATGCGGTTTCCTTGACAGTGGAAGTGTTTTTGTTGTTGTGGGAAGTTAACAAATACAAGTTCTCTTCATTCACTGTTCTGATGAGGGTCAGGTACAAATCATTTTTGCATCTCGCTGTTTTCAAGTGGCAATGTTCTTGAAACTAATATCTAAAAAAAATGTTGCAACAAGATTTTATGATTGTTGGCCAATATTATTATTTTTGTTCTTTGCATTTTTTTAAACTTTCAACCCTCCAAATAAAAACACATTTTGCAACATATATTATGCTTTTTTTCTATGATATAATATACATAAATATTTCTATAGATATATTGATATTTAATATGCAAATGCTTATTTTACCTTTAATTTTTTAGTGCTTTGTAAAATCTGAGCTTATTAATTTAAGGGTTGCCTGCTGTCGTCCACAAAAATACCAGACAACCAGTAGGTGACAACACTGTTCCAAGCCAAAGCCCTAGCTTAGGACTCACTTTTGATTTTTTATCTGCCACTCATGGAACTTTAATTTTTTTTTAAAAATGGACATTTAAGTATCCAGTATGTCTGCATATTTTTTTCTGGACAGCCTATTAGAATACTGGACTGTTCAGTTGAATAATGGAACCTTGAAAGTGTAGTGTATGTATAATGTATGTATGTTAGGCTTGCCAACCTTTTGCCCAGTCTATTCATGGACACTTTTTAAATGTGCATGGTTTGGGGTGTGGTGTTTGGATGTGGCTCCACACGTCCTCAATAAAATATCATATTTTATCATTTATTGTCTGCCATTTAAGGATTGAGTGTTATAGTGATTTAATTTAATACACACCCAGCACGATCTGAAACATTTTTATTTTTTTAGGCATAACAAACTGCATACTTCTGATGAAGTACTTTCTCTCTTTTTGTGGGAGGTAAGGGCAAGGGAGGCACTCCCCGGTGTTTATAGTTTAAAATTATTTAAATTCTCTTGTTTTTTTTTTTTATTGTATGCAGCAGTTGCACTGAAAATAAATGTAAGAGAATATTTTGTCTAGTCCTCTTTTTATAGCATTATTAGTATTATCTAACTATAGAAATAGTCTTTGCTATTATAACACTTTATTATAAGCGTGAACACACATATGTAAATTATTATTATGTTGGTCTTCATAATTAACTTTCTTGCAATTGCACTATCTATCGGCTAGATTACGAGTTTTGCTTTATGAGCGGCTCGGTGCTAACTTGCAAGTTATTGCCACCGCTCACCTCCCTATAACACTGCTATTACAGGTTTTCATAAACCCGGCGTTAGCAGGCAATGTGTGAGCGTTGAGCAAAATTGAGCTCCATACCGCACTCCAATACCAGCGCTGCTTTGAGTTGGTTTTACATGCTTGTGCACGATTTCCCCATAGACATCAATGGGGAGAGCCGGCTGAAAAAAAGCCTAACACCTGCAATAAAGGAGTGTAAAGCTCCGTAACGCAGCCCCATTGATTCCTATAGGGAAAGAAAATTTATGTTTACACCTAACACCCTAACATAAACCCCACATCTAAACACCCCTAATCTGCTGCCCCCGACATCGCCGACACCTACATTATACTTATTAACCCCTAATCTGCCACCCCAGACATCGCCGACACCTACCTACACTTATTAACCCCTAATCTGCTGCCCCCAATGTCGCCGCCATCTTCCTACATTTATTAACCCCTAATCTGCCGCCCCATGTCGCCGACACCTACCTACACTTATTAACCCCTAATCTGCTGCCCCCAATGTCGCCGCCACCTTCCTACATTTATTAACCCCTAATCTGCCACCCCCGACATCGCCGACACCTACCTACACTTATTAACCCCTAATCTGCTGCCCCCAATGTTGCCGCCACCTTCCTACATTTATTAACCCTTAATCTGCCGCCCCCAACGTCGCCGCCACTATACTAAAGTTATTAACCCCTAAACCTAACCCTAAATCTAACCCTAACGTAACCCTAACCCTAACACCCACTAACTTTAATATAATTAAACTAAATCTAAATAAGAATTACTATCACTACCTAAATAATTCCTATTTTAAACTAAATACTTACCTGTAAAATAAACCCTAAGATAGCTACAATATAACTAATAGTTACATTGTAGTTATCTTAGGTTTTATTTTTATTTCACAGCTAAGTTTGTATTTAATTTAAGTAGGTAGATTAGTTAGTAAATAGTTATTAACTATTTACTAACTTCCTAGTTAAAATAAATACAAACTTACCTGTAAAATAAAACCTAACCTGAGTTACACTAACACCTAACATTACACTACAATTAAATACATTACATTAATTAAATACAATTAACTACCTGTAAAAAAAATACAAACAACCCCCCAACAGTAAAACCCACCACCCACACAACCAACGCCCCCAAATAAAATCCTATCTAAAAAACCTAAGCTCCCCATTGCCCTGAAAAGAGCATTTGGATGGGCATTGCCCTTAAAAGGGCATTTAGCTCTTTTTCCGCCCAAACCCTAAGCTAAAAATAAAACCCACCAATAAACCCTTAAAAAAAACTAACTCTAACCCCCGAAGAACCATTTACAGTTTTTTAAGACCGGACATCCATCCTCAACGAAGCGGCTGAAGTCCTAAGCGAAGCCAGCAGAAGTCTTCATCTAAGCGGGACGAAGTTTTCATCCAAGCCGGCAGAAGTCTTCATCCAGACATCATCTTCTATCTTCATCCATCCGGCACGGAGTGGCTCCATATTCAACACATCCGGCGCGGAGCATCCTCTTCTCTTGACGGCTAACAAAGAATGAAGGTTAATTTAAGGGACGTCATCCAAGATGGCGTCCCTTGAATTCCAATTAGCTGAGAGAATTCTATCAGCCAATCAGAATTAAAGGTGAAAAAATCCTATTGGCTGATGCAATCAGACAATAGAATTCTATCAGCCAATTAACTATTTTAGGGTTATTAGAAGTAAGAAATTTTGTATATTTACATCGAATATGCTTTATATTAATAATTTAATAACCTCTATCTCGAGTCTGTCAAATTATTTAATCCATTCAGTTTAATGTAAATGGATTATACATTTTGCAAATATTAAACGTATCATTAATAACGCACATAATAAATGTTATTATGCATACGGTATTATATGTAACATATAACATTATCTTATACTTGTTAAGTAATTGTATATACCCCTATTATTAAGGGTTAAAATATGTGAGTACTTCCCTGGCACCTCCTAAGAGGAGGAGTATAGAGCCTTTTAAATACTATACACATGTTACATAGTTTTAAGTCTATGACTACGGTCTACTTGCCGAAACCAGTCAGACTATTTCCTTTTGTACTCACATATGATTTTTTTGTATGGAGTCTACTACCATGTTTTAATGGATCAATAAAGTTTTTGGATTTTTTAACGTCTGGTATTAGTGGCATCTTCCTTTCGTGTTTGGATTCTTTTGGGAGTTTTTTTCTGATGTTTCTTATGGAGTACTGGGACTCCATTCCTACGATTCAATCCATACAAGACTGGGCTGTTTAGAGTACTAACGTCATACCCAAGTGGCGGAGTCACTGAGCAGGTTATGGAGTGGAGCCAAGCAGAGTGGGAGTGAGCAAGCTATAAGGATCAAGCTGCAGCCAAGTACCCAGTCAGGAGAAATATATGGACGGGTTTGAGGGTTCCGTTTGCACGGACTGCTGTCATCACAAGGAAGTTCACAATACCATTAGCTGTTAAGTTGTATAGACTTTGAGTAGGGCACTTCACATTACATAGGGTTGATTATCGCCAGTTGCGGACCCTAGTGTATAATAAGGATAGGGTTTAAACTCTGCCTCACGAGCCTAAGTGGAAGATCCACCATACACAAGTTACCAGTGAGACGGTATATCCTCTTACTACGAGACTCAGCACTTAAAACTCTTGCTAACCAATATAATATGAACTGCATGAGATTACCACTACCCTAATAATAACTCTGCATGTTGCGGATAGTAACAGCTCCAGGTTCCAGTCTGCTCATATCACATTACACTGAACTTTGTTGCTTATTTTTTATTGTATTTTCCCTGGATCAGTGTTGTGAATACCTCCTTGGGACTGAATAGAACTTATTTGGGCCATACGGCCATACTGTTTCTATAACAGCCCTTTACAAACTGCATGCCCATTTGAAATTGGATACCCTACTTTCCTATTATTATGGAAAATACGGTAGTGACTGACTATTTTTACTCACTTAAAGAGACAGACGACAAGGATTTAGACTTATTAGAACTAGAGGATTTGTTTGAACAAGACATACCTAACACCAAATCGGGGGATTGTTTCAATGATATGGAACATTTAAAACAAAAAGAACAGAAGCTTAAATGAGACAAATGGATTTAATCCAAATATATAAGTATGAAAATGGTTCCTAGGGGACTGCGGATCATCAAGTTCCCCACATATGACATCAAAGACGCAGATTTCATAGAGTGCTGGAACCAAACACTTACAGACTGTTCCTTAAGGCTTATTGCATTATTAATAGTATAAAGATTTATTGCTTAGTGAAGTGAAGAATAAGATTGTAATGTTGCAAGTGGATATGAACAAATTTAAACAATGTGACATATATCCACATTTGATAATTTACTTAAAAATACTATAGAGGAATTCAGGAAACTGATCATCCAGGTGAAACATTCAAAATTCTTAAGAGACCAAAAGGACTATACCAAAGGGGTGGTCTATATATGGAGACGCCGACAAAGGTGCAAGTCTTGGTCACGTACACAAACACTGGATGATCAGGTTCCTGGGTTAGATAGAAATGGAGGTAGCGCTAATAAACATAAGGTCCAACAATGTAAGGAAGTAATCACGAAAAAAGTGGCCTTCTCTGTCTCAGAGCCCGATCTAACTGATGAAGAGAGAGTTTTGAGACTGAAGGGTGTTCTGGCTCTGATGGAGAAGAGGTACAATCACACCCTCACAAACATCTCTACCAGAAAAAATGGGGGGAGGAGCGCCACCTAAAGGTATCCTGAAGAATAATAAAAATACTGGAGCTATCCCCAAAAGGGGTAGGCGCCAGAGGCGCGGGGGAGTCACATTATTTTATAGATCCCAATCCTCAAAGTGCAAACGATGGCATGGAAGTGAGTACTCAGGTTTTTCAGTGGGCACCAAGGTGACCCCGAGGAGGAGGGAGGGGCAATATGCAGAAATATTATAAACTAGAGCCCCAGCCAACAGCAGAGGTACCTAGTGAGGGACAACAGAGGCATAACGAGACACAAATACCAGTAATGGATAATACAGTGATTCATTTATCTAAGTATGCAATTTCTGACCTAGAGAGGAAGGTTCTGAGTTATGGTCTTGGATTTGTTCCCTCACACAATTTTGACTTATTCCAGACCATTCTGGATGTAAACAGTTTTGTTAGAGACCTGACTCTCAGGAAATTCATCTCAGGGTCAGAATCCCAAACACAGAGCAATACCGATAGTACACTTAGTACAACTAATTTTGATGATATGTCATTTCCAGACATTTGTGTCCTCACTAGTCTTGAAGATTTGCCAGGGGTAGAAGGAAGCACTTATGTGTCAGATATTAACATTTCACATAAATTGAAGTCTACATCAAATTTTTACCCACTGCAGACAAGAGGAAAAAGTCTTGAAGTATTTCACAAAAGAGTGGTAGAAGATCTCACATTACTTTCGAAATCTCAAATAGGATATGCTTCAAATCTTACCAGGAGAGAAAGAGAAGTTATCACACACCTTCAACATAACAACAAACTTGTTATCAGACAATCAGATAAGGGCAGGAGTATCGTGGTTTTAGATAGAGATAATTATGCTAATGAGACAATTGGGAGATTCTGAAGCATATACTCCTCTAAGACAAGACCCAATTTCATCCTTTGGAGTGGAGAAATCTTGAGGGACCTTTTGGATGATGGCTTGGAGATGGGCATCATACATAAATACACGTTTGATTGTCTCAAGGTAGACTGTCCTGTGATGCCCATCTTCCATCACTTCCCAAAGATCCACAAGAGCCTCAGTAATGTACAAGGTAGGCTCATAGTGGCTGGGATAGGCTCTTTATTAGAACCTCTCTCCAAATGGGTAGATAACTTTCTTCAACCATTGGTACAGGGCCTTCCCAGTTACTTACGAGATACAGCACATACCTTATCCAAATTGGAACAATTGGATTGAGAACATTATTACAGTTGGATAATGATAGATGTTGTTTCCCTGTATTCTACGATACCCCATACATATGGGGTCCAAGCCATGATATTTTATTTGTACAGGTAACAAAGATTTGTGAAAGCTGAGACTTAAGCTAATGTTAGACTTGCCAACCTCACTAACTGCACTTCTCACAACTTGTGCAGTTAAAAAAGGGATTTTGGAAAACAAACAAAGAATGGAGGTGGCGCCTACGGCCGTCTAACAGTGTATGGCAATCACTAATTAAGTATAGAAAACTATATAAAAAACTTTTTTTTTATTTAAATTGTTTTATAAAAAAACTGTTAGGAAAAAATAAATAAAGCACATGCAAATTGCTATACTGAAGAAATATATTCAAGTTTATTAGATCATCAAATTTTCTAAATTTATATAAAACAATCATTCATTGCAGACTTGATCATAAAAATATCTCCAAATAGTTAGTCACTCCTAACTATATAACACCGGTGTTAGAATAAAAAGTTTAAAAATAATGTCTAAAATTGCTTCCAAATTAGTATATACTAAATCACATCTTTTCACATTCAATAATAAAGCTAGTATAGTTATAATCAGTTAAAACTCTAAAACAATAACGCCTAGATTTAGAGTTCTGCGTTAGCCGTCAAAACCAGCGTTAGGGGGTCCTAACGCTGGTTTTGGCCGCCCGCTGGTATTTGGAGTCAGTCAGGAAAGGGTCTAACGCTCACTTTCCAGCCGTGACTTTTCGATACCGCAGATCCCCCTACGCCAATTGCGTATCCTATCTTTTCAATGGGATCTTTCTAACGCCGGTATTTAGAGTCTTGGCTGAAGTGAGCGTTAGAACTCTAACGACAAAACTCCAGCCGCAGAGAAAAGCCAGGAGTTAAGAGCTTTCTGGACTAACGCCGGTTCATAAAGCTCTTAACTACTGTGCTCTAAAGTACACTAACACCCATAAACTACCTATGTACCCCTAAACCGAGGTCCCCCCACATCGCCGCCACTCTATTACATTTTTTTAACCCCTAATCTGCCGACCGCACACCGCCGCAACCTACATTATCCCTATGTACCCCTAATCTGCTGCCCCTAACATCGCCGACCCCTATATTATATTTATTAACCCCTAATCTGCCCCCCCCCCAACGTTGCCGCTACCTACCTACACTTATTAACCCCTAATCTGCCGACCAGACCTCACTGCTACTATAATAAAGTTATTAACCCCTAATCCGCCTCACTCCCGCCTCAAAAACCCTATAATAAATAGTATTAACCCCTAATCTGCCTTCCCTAACATCGCTGACACCTAACTTCAAGTATTAACCCCTAATCTGCCGACCGGACCTCGCCGCTACTCTAATAACTGTATTAACCCCTAAAGCTAAGTCTAACCCTAACACTAACACCCCCCTAAATTAAATATAATTTTATTCTAACGAAATAAATTAAATATTATTAAATAAATTATTCCTATTTAAAGCTAAATACTTACTTGTAAAATAAACCCTAATATAGCTACAATATAAATAATAATTATATTGTAGCTATTTTAGGATTAATATTTATTTTACAGGCAACTTTGTATTTATTTTAACCAGGTACAATAGCTATTAAATAGTTAATAACTAATTAATAGCTACCTAGTTAAAATAAATAAAAAATTACCTGTAAAATAAATCCTAACCTAAGTTACAATTAAACCTAACACCACACTATCAATAAATAAATTAACTAAACTATCTACAATTATCTACAATTAAATACACTAACTAAAGTACAAAAAATAAAAAAAGAACTGTTACAAAAAATAAAAAAATAATTTACAAACATTATAAAAATAATACAACAATTTTAAGCTAATTACACCTACTCTAAGCCCCCTAATAAAATAACAAAGCCCCCCAAAATAAAAAAATGCCCTACCCTATACTAAAATAAAAATTGTAAAGCTCTTTTACCTTACCAGCCCTTAAAAGGGCCTTTTGCGGGGCATGCCCCAAAGAATTCTGCTCTTTTGCCTGTAAAAAAAAACATACAATACCCCCCCAACATTACAACCCACCACCCACATACCCCTAATCTAACCCAAACCCCCCTTAAATAAACCTAACACTAAGCCCCTGAAGATCTTCCTACCTTGTCTTCACCACGCCGGGTATCACCGATCCGTCCAGAAGAGGGTCCGAAGTCGTCATCGTATCCGGCAAGAAGAGCTCCTCCAGAGGGTCCAAAGTCTTCCTCCTATCCGGGCAGAAGAGGACATCCGGACCGGCTGACATCTTGATCCAAGCGGCATCTTCTATCTTCTTCCATCCGGCGCGGAGGGGGTCCATCTTCAAGCAGCTGACGCGGAGCCATCCTTCCTCACCGACGTCCTAAGTCCGAATGAAGGTTCCTTTAAGGGACGTCATCCAAGATGGCGTCCCTCGAATTCCGATTTGCTGATCGGATTCTATCAGCCAATCGGAATTAAGGTTGGAATAATCTGATTGGCTGATGGAATCAGCCAATCAGATTGAAGTTCAATCGGATTGGCTGATCCAATCAGCCAATCAGATTGAGCTTGCATTCTATTGGCTGATCGGAACAGCCAATAGAATGCGAGCTCAATCTGATTGGGGTTAAAAAAATAGGTTATGATTTATTTTACAGGTAATTTTTTATTTATTTTAACTAGGTAGCTATTAATTAGTTATTAACTATTTAATAGCTATTGTACCTGGTTAAAATAAATACAAAGTTGCCTGTAAAATAAATATTAATCCTAAAATAGCTACAATATAATTATTATTTATATTGTAGCTATATTAGGGTTTATTTTACAGGTAAGTATTTAGCTTTAAATAGGAATAATTTATTTAATAATATTTAATTTATTTCGTTAGAATAAAATTATATTTAATTTAGGGGGGTGTTAGTGTTAGGGTTAGACTTAGCTTTAGGGGTTAATACAGTTATTAGAGTAGCGGCGAGGTCCGGTCGGCAGATTAGGGGTTAATACTTGAAGTTAGGTGTCGGCGATGTTAGGGAGGGCAGATTAGGGGTTAATACTATTTATTATAGGGTTTTTGAGGCGGGAGTGAGGCGGATTAGGGGTTAATAAATTTATTATAGTAGCGGTGAGGTCCGGTCGGCAGATTAGGGGTTAATAAGTGTAGGTAGGTAGCGGCAACATTGGGGGGGGCAGATTAGGGGTTATTAAATATAATATAGGGGTCGGCGGTGTTAGGGGCAGCAGATTAGGGGTACATAGTTATAATGTAGGTTGCGGCGGTGTACGGAGCAGCAGATTAGGTGTTAAATAAAATATGTAGGGGTCAGCAATAGCGGGGGCGGCAGATTAGGGGTTAATAAGTGTAAGGCTAGGGGTGTTTAGACTCGGGGTTCATGTTAGGGTGTTAGGTGCAGACTTAGGAAGTGTTTCCCCATAGGAAACAATGGGGCTGCGTTAGGAGCTGAACACTGCTTTTTTGCAGGTGTTAGTTTTTTTTCAGCTCAAACTGCCCCATTGTTTCCTATGGGGAAATCGTGCACAAGCACGTTTTTTAAGCTGGCCGCGTCCGTAAGCACTGCTGGTATTTAGAGTTGCAGTGGCGGTACATTATGCTATACGCTCCCTTTTTGGAGCCTAACGCAGCCCTTCTGTGAACTCTAAATACCAGCGGTATTTAAAAGGTGCGGGGGAAAAAAAGCATGCGTAGCTAACGCACCCCTTTGGCCGCAGAACTCTAAATCTAGGCGTAAAGTAATAAAGTAGACCTCTCTGGATCACTCTGATACACTAATAAGCAAATAAGCAATATCCAGTTATATTCTTACAGATAGCTGGTAATTCATCCAACAATAGAAAGATCACTAAAGAATTAAACACAGTCTTTAGTTGTAAGCCGGTTCCTGTAATTCTTATATTGACCACAGTGGTAATGTTCCTTATTTTTAAAACTTAAATTATTGTAAATGTGAGTCTTCTTGGATATTGAATTTATACAAAAGTCTCAATGTGTCTGGCAAAGGAAAGCCTCAAGCGGTGTCTCGCACTTACCCAATGAATCAGCTGTGGGGGCAGAGCATTTATGCCGCTTGTATTTGAAAAGATCCAATTTAATTGAAATGTAAGGCTTTTTACAAAGTCTCTCTTTTTTAGTGTGCACACTTACAATGATTTCTTATGCTCCTTCAATATACTCCTACCGTTTTTCCTGCTTGTGAAGGACGATTTAGATCACAAGTTGGCGTGGCAGTTTTGGGAGTTGGAGCAAGTAGCAAATAGTCAGCTGAGTGTCTTCCTTCCAATAATGCCGGGTAACAGGCTCCCTGGAGAGCTGAAATGCGTAGGTTTGAAATTTACCTTTGAGTGGCATAATAAGACCATTAATTACTTGGACGTTACTTTAACTGCAGATATCGGGTCCAAGAGGATTATCTCATCTCTATATAGGAAACCCATCTCAGGTAATACCCTCTTGCACGCTAACAGCAGTCATCCCCAACATGTATTTAGGGGAATCGCTAAAGGTCAATTTATGCGTGTAAAATGCAATTGTTCCCTAGATGAAGATTTCCAGAGAGAAAGTGAGGACCTCAGAAAACGTCTTCTAGAAAGAAATTACCCGGAAAAAGTGGTGAAGAGAGCATATTGGGAAGTATACCAAATGGATAGATCCCAACAGTTCTGTTCTAAAAATAAAAATTCAAAAGGAGCCAAAGGGGTCAAAAATAAGCCAACTTTAGTGACAGCATACTCAAACCAATATAATATATGCATATGTCATTAGGAGACAAAATTTTACGAAAAGTTATTAATGATGGCTGCAAGTGCATATATAAGAAGAACTTGACCTTAGGTAACCTATTGTCCCCTAGCCTGCTTAAGGAAGAAGAGAGTAAGAGCTTGTGGTTGCACTTTAAGGGTACATTCAAATGCGGCAAAAAGTCTTGTGGGTCATGTGATCACATCAATGTGTCATCCACATTTGTCTCAGCAACCAGTGCTGAATGCTTTGAGACCAAAGGATGTGTCAAGTGTGGTAACAAGTTTGTAATATACCTCGTAGAGTGTACCACATGCCGTAGAAAATATGTAGGGAGGACCACAAGGGAGGAAGGGAATCACATCAAAGAGCACCTGTCTTACATTTCAAATGACAGAGCAGTGTCAGCTTTGTCTAAACACTTCCTCGAAGTTCATAATGGAGATGTTGGGCCCTTCAGGTGGCAGGCAATCAAGCAAATAGTCAAACCCCCGAGAGGTGGTGACAAATTCCATATACTATCTAGACAAGCGATATATTGGATACATAAGCTCTGTAGCCTGCTACCTGTGGGATTCAACTCTGAATTCCACATCATTAATTACTGGCATAGATAATTGGACATCTATTTGTTGGTTTTATATATAGCATTTATTAATTTGTTTCAGTTGGTTATGCCATCACTTTGGTCTTTTTAAACACTCATTACCTGTCGTTGAGTGGGTGCTATAATATATTATATAAATCTATTGTTTTATATAGCCATTTGCCTTTAAATCTATCAGTATAGTCTGATGAGTCCTAATATATTTGGGGCTTCAGTCAGACTCATATAATAAAATATTATTTGTTCCATC
The DNA here is from genome assembly GCF_027579735.1 of Bombina bombina. Lineage (NCBI taxonomy): Eukaryota > Metazoa > Chordata > Amphibia > Anura > Bombinatoridae > Bombina > Bombina bombina. Next base: position 59,122,388 of record NC_069502.1, on the reverse strand, counting down.
CAACTCACTTAGACATATGAGGGAGGAGGTGGTATTTGACAAGTATTTACTACAGGCCAGGGTTAGGTCATGGCCCATGTTTATTCGATTTATTCTTGCATATATCACATCATGTTTACTGTAATCCATATATCTTATTTTAAATAGATATATTTAGCAATTGTCACAGTCAATAATATTTAACCACTCTATCCCCCAGTGTAATAGGGGTTTACCATTTGACATGGAGATGATTATTAATTTGACCTTCGACCATATAACATATCTTAACTGGATATATTTGGTTATGGTGGTAAGGCTTAATATCTCCATCTCAAACGCCTTTTTACAGGTGCGAGGTTAATATATTAATTTTGTCTTGTCCTCTTTTTATAGCATTATTAGTATTATCTAACTATAGAAATATTCTTTGCTATTATAACACTTTATTATCAGCGTGAACACCCATATGTAAATTATTACTATGTTGGTCTTCATAATTAACTTTCTTGCAATTGCACTATCTGTGTGAGATATCTAATTTGCTTTTCTATTAACAACTATTTTAGGGTTATTAGAAATAAGAAATTTTGTATATTTACATTGTAGATGGTTTATATTATTATTTAATAACCTCTATCTCGAGTCTGTCAAAGTATTTAATGCATTCAGTTTAATGTAAATGGGTTATACATTTTGCAAATATTAAACGTATCATTAATAACGCACATAATAAATGCTATTATGCATACGGTATTATATGTAACATATAATATTGTCTTATACAAATAATTAAGTTAAGTAATTGTATATACCCCTATTATTAAGGGTTAAAATATGTGAGTACTTCCCTGGCACCTCCTAAGAGGAGGAGTATAGAGCCTTTTAAATACTATACACCTGTTACATAGTTTTAAGTCTATGACTACGGTCTACTTGGCCGAAACCGATCAGACTATTTCCTTTTGTACTCACATATGATTTTTTGTATGCAGTCTACTACCATGTTTTAATGGATCAATAAAGTTTTTGGATGTTTTAACATCTGGTATTCAGTGGCATCTTCCTTTCATGTTTGGATTCTTTTGGGAGTTTTTTTCTGATGTTTCTTATGGAGTACTGGGACTTCATTCCTACACTTCAATCCATACAAGACTGGGCTGTTTAGAGTACTATCGTCATACCCAAGAGGCGGAGTCACTGAGCGGGTTACGGAGCAGAGCCGAGCAGAGTGAGCAAGCTATAAGGATCAAGCTGTATTAAGTTTGAGGGTTCCGTTTGCACGGACTGCTGTCATCATGAGGAAGTTCACGGTAACATTAGTTGTTAAGTTATAAAGACTTTGAGGAGGGCACTTCCACATTACATAGGGTTGATTATCGCCAGTTGCAGACCCTAGTGTATAATAAGGAAAGGGTTTAAACTCTGCCTCACGAGCCTATGTGGAAGATCCACCATACACAAGTTACCAGTGACACGGTATATCCTCTTACTACAAGACTCAGCACTTAAAACCCTCGTTAACCAATATAATATGAACTGCATAAGATTACCACTACCCTAATAATATCTCTGCATGTTGCGGTTAGTAACAGCTCCAGGCTCCAGTCTGCTCACATCACATTACATTGAACTTTGTTGCTTATTTTGTTATTATAAGAGAATATTAATATACTAATTTAATCAAGTGGAACATAAGAATAAAAAGGTTTATGTTAAATAGATATGAAGAGTAATTTTACATTTTTTCACCCTCTAAAGTACTAGTCAAACACTAATGACCTAATCAAGTCACATAAATGTTAAACTGAGACAGGCAAAAAGTGTTGTTAGCATGGGCTGTTTTGTAATTGTACCAAACTACTAAATAAAGCTGATTCTACAAGAGAGTATGGGGCGCTTTTATCAAAGCGTCAATCTCAGTGCATTTGCCGGCATCAATGCGCTCACCAGACATCGCCAGACATCGCTGCTGCGGATCCACATACAATCCCCTTATTTATCAATATAACTGTCAAAAATGCGCGTCAAGTACGGTGCGATGAGCATCAAACTGTTGTTAACTGTCATCGATGTCGTGGTTATTCAAGTTTTTCACAACTTTATTTATACCATTTCATTACTGTCCATGAACAAGCACATTTCTCTAAAGCTAATCTTTTATTTTTCATATGTTAATGTCCAAGAAATAGCTACATTTATACCTCAACAAACAATCTTAAAGAAAGATATTTTTATATTTATTTGTTATATGATATTTTCACATAAAGTAATATGTATTTGTAAGTCATGATATGCTTTAATCTCTTTTTTTTTAAATAAATTATTATTAATGCTAGAATTTGTACATATATCTTTGCACATGTCTGAAATATTTTGCAAACATATTTACATGTCCCTAAGTTCCTTTTTTTGTTCTAAATGATGTTGTCTTTCATATCTCTGTGTTTATTTATATCACTATATGTATATATTGTAAATGTATTATTATTCTGAGCAGGAATAATTGTGAATATAACATGTAATCAGGGTATCAAATGTATTTATTTGCAATCAATGGATATTTTAAGAGCTGGGCCAGTTTTCTCTCTGCACCTGTCTAACCCCTCCTGATTGCAATCTAGATTTAAAAACACCCCTTCACAGGTGTTATAAAATGGGCTTTCATATAATATGACATTTCTTACTGAAAAAGAAATTCAAGAGAAGGAAGAAATACACTGAAAATAGCATGACAGTAAAAAGGTGATTTTAATTTCTGCTGTATCTAAATCATGACAGTTTAATGTTAGGTGGGCTATCCCTTTGAGCTTTCATTTTAAGATTATATTGAATCAAACATCAATTCGAATTTTAAAATCCTTGTCTAAAATATTACACTGTGTGTCCTAATGTCAGCATCAATGTTTATCTTTAATAGTGATGTCCCGAATAGTTCGCCGGCGAATAGTTCCCGGCGAACATAGTTTGTTCGCGTTCGCAACGGCGGGCGAACACATGCGATGTTCGATCCGCCCCCTTTTCGTCATCATTGAGTAAACTTTGACCCTGTATCTCACAGTCTGCAGACACATGCCAGCCAATCAGCAGCAGACATTCCCTCCCAGACCCTCCCAGCTCCTGGACAGCAGCCATTTTAGATTCATTCGGAAGCTGCTTTCTTAGTGAGAGGAGGGACAGTGTAGCTGCTGCTGATTTAATAGGGACATTGATAGCTAGGCTAGTGTATTCAGTGTCCACTACAGTCCTGAAGGACTCATCTGATCTCTGCTGTAAGGACAGCACCCCAAAAAGCCCTTTTTAGGGCTGCTTTTTTTTTTTTTCCCTGTGTAATCTAATTGCAGTTGCCTGCCTGCCAGTGTGTGTGCCAGACTCACAGCGTATACTGTGCCCACTTGTCCAGTGCCACCACTCATATCTGGTGTAACATTAGTGTAAATTTAAAAAAAAAAAACTTTTTTGACTGTGAAACATCAGTCTGCTTGTGTAATCTAATTGCAGTTGCCTGCCTGCCAGCGTGTGTGCCAGGCCCACTTGCCCACAGTGCCACCACTCATATCTGTTGTAACAGTAGTGTAAATTTAAAAAAAAAAAACTTTTTTGACTGTTAAACATCAGTCTGCTAGTATAATCTAATTGCAGTTGCCTGCCTGCCAGCGTGTGTGCCAGGCTCACAGCGTATACTGTGCCCACTTGCCCAGTGCCACCACTCATATCTGGTGTAAATTTAAAAAAAAAAACTTTTTTGACTGTGAAACATCAGTCTGCTAGTGTAATCTAATTGCAGTTGACTGCCTGGCAGCGTGTGTGCCAGGCCAACTTTCCCAGTGCCACCACTCATATCTGTTGTAACAGTAGTGTAAATTTAAAAAAAAAAAAACTTTTTGACTGTGAAACATCAGTCTGCTAGTGTAATCTAATTGCAGTTGCCTGCCTGCCAGCGTGTGTGCCAGGCCCACTTTCCCAGTGCCACCACTCATATCTGTTGTAACAGTAGTGTAAATTTAAAAAAAAAAAACTTTTTTGACTGTGAAACATCAGTCTGCTAGTGTAATCTAATTGCAGTTGCCTGCCTGCCAGCGTGTGTGCCAGGCTCACAGAGTATACTGTGCCCACTTGCCCAGTGCCACCACTCATATCTGGTGTAACATTAGTGTCAATTTAAAAAAAAATAATAATTTGACTGTGAAACATCAGTCTGCTTGTGTAATCTAATTGCAGTTGCCTGCCTGCCAGCGTGTGTGCCAGGCCCACTTGCCCACAGTGCCACCACTCATATCTGTTGTAACAGAAGTGTAAATTTAAAAAAAAAAACTTTTTTGACTGTTAAACATCAGTCTGCTAGTGTAATCTAATTGCAGTTGCCTGCCTGCCAGCGTGTGTGCCAGGCTCACAGCGTATACTGTGTCCACTTGCCCAGTGCCACCACTCATATCTGGTGTAACATTAGTGTAAATTAAAAAAAAAAAAATTTTTTGACTGTGAAACATCAGTCTGCTTGTGTAATCTAATTGCAGTTTCCTGCCTGCCAGCATGTGTGCCAGGCTCACAGTGTATACTGTGCCCACTTGCCCAGTGCCACCACTCATATCTTGTTTAATAGTAGTGTAAGTGTACATTTAAAACAAAAAAAACTTTTTGGACTATGAAACATCAGTCTGCTTTTTTGTGTCAGGCTCACAGCGTATACTGTGCCCACTTGCCCAGTGCCAACACTCATATCTTGTTTAATAGTAGTGTAAGTGTACATTTAAAACAAAAAAACTTTTTGGACTGTGAAACATCAGTCTGCTTTTTTGTGTCAGGCTCACAGCGTATACTGTGCCCACTTGCCCAGTGCCACCACTCATATCTTGTTTAATAGTATTGTAAGTGTAAATTTAAAAAAATTAAACTTTTTGGACTGTGAAACATCAGTCTGCTTTTTTGTGTCAGGCTCACAGCGTATACTGTTCCCACTTGCCCAGTGGCACCATTCATATCTTGTTTAATAGTATTGTAAGTGTACATTTAAAAAAAAATGACAGGCAGAGGCAGGCCATCCCGCAGGTGCCGTCGTGGTCATGGTGCTGTGATTCCCTTTGGCCCTAGAATAATGCCTAGTGTTCAGAGGCCACGTACCATGAACTCGAAAAGTTCTGAGGAGGACATAGTTGACTTTTTAACACAGGACACCCAATCTTCTATAGCTTCTGCTCCGAACCTTGACGCACCATCCTCCTCCAGCTTATCTACGGGCACCTCTCAAGTTACCGCTCGCCCGCCTGCCGCCGCCACCACCAACACTAGCACCACAGCCACTTCACTTGATCTGGCAGAGGAGTTATTTACACATCATTTGGAAGAAATGAGTGATGCGCAACCATCATTGACAGAGGATGTAGATAACAGTGATATGTCTCAGTCAGGCAGCATTACAGACATGGACGTACGGTGTGATGATGATGATGTTGTACCCGCTGCTGCTTCCTTTGTTGATTTGTCAGATAGTAGGAGGACCGACCAAGCATCTTTTTCCATCTCCCGGTTCCTAAAATCCATGCCATATACACGTCCCCTGGTGCTGCAACTGCCTCTGGGAACCTTACCATGGGTCCCAGACCGCACGTCTTATAATTCTCTGTCTGGGAAATTATCTATCTATCAAATCTATCTATTTATCTATCAAATCTATCTATCTATCATATCTATCAAATGTATATTGCATCTATTGATCTATCTAATCTATGTATCTGTCTATCTATCAAATCTATCTATCTCTGTGCAAATGGACTGTTTGCGGTTGTTTGCGGTGCGTTAAACGGGGAGTTTGGTCTGTCACTGTGAAGCGGGCGTAACCCTTACACTACCTGATCGATACAACATCATACCTGATGTTTTAAAGCACGTTATTCCAAACAATTTAGGAATGTTAGGTGATTTATGCCCTTTATGGATTAAAACCAGACTCTGCATCAACTATGTAATTTTACGTGGAAGTTTTGCCATGGATCCCCCTCCTGCATGCCACAGTCCAGGTGTTAGTCCCCTTGAAACAACTTTTCCATCACTATTGAGGCCAGAAAGAGTCCCTGTGGGTTTTAAAATTCGCCTGCCTATTGAAGTCAATGGCGGTTCGCCCGGTTCGCCAGTTCGCGAACAGTTGCGTACGTTTGCGTTCGCCGTTCGCGAATGGAAAATTTTCTGTTTGCGACATCACTAATCTTTAATACTAATTTCACATATACATACTTTCAAAGTAACTTTGCACCAAATTTGGAGAAATAATATTATCCCCTTGCTTTGTAATGAGAGACAAAGTTGTAGCATAATCCATAAGTAGTAATGTATTTTTCATTTTTATCCCTATATCTACTAGTGCACCAAATGTGAAGCAATAATATTGTTTGATTTAGAAAGGGTATACAATTTTAATAAACTTTCTAATTTACTTTTATTATGTAATATGCTTCATTCTCTTGCAGCATTGAACATAAGCTTTTCAGACTCCCATTGAGTTCTATGGCATCGGTGACCTCAAGGGTGGTGGATTGAAAACTAGGTACGCTGCTTCGAAATACATGCGAGCGTACCTGTTAAATGTTTAATAAATTGGGAAAAGGGTCAAATAGAGTTGAATCTAAATTCAAAACATCTGTAATGACGCAAGCATCGATCTGCGTCGGATTGAGATCGCGGGATCGTATATTACGTCACAAATTTCTACATTTGCCGATCTTGACGCTTTGATAACTATGGAGGATCAATCTCGTGACAAATACGACGCAGGATTCAAGCGTATTTTCAGTTCAGATTTTCTGTGTGCTCTTTCTTTGGGATGCAAAACTCTGCAATAGTTTGTGTGCCTAATGGATCATTATATAACCACTTCTGTGAAGAATTTCTTAATCTGATCCCTTCATGAATGAATGATGCATATAATATTGTTACAAGTTTTTATTCTGTATTACACGTCTTTACAGACGGTGTTACAAATATAAAATATTTGCAAAGCTAAGACTGTTATGGTTGTTTATAAATGTAAAATATATATTTAGTAGCGGACACTGTAGGCTAATTATGGATAGGATAACCCTGAATATTAAATAACTTTATGTAATGGTGGAGGAAAACTCACACATGTACACTGTCACTCTGTTTTTTATTAACTGCTTCCTGTTAACAACAAACAAAAAAAACTTTATTCATACTTCCTTTGATTTTTTTAGATTAGATTAGATTAGATTCGTTTATTGTCATTGTACAGAGTAAAAAAAAACAAAGGACAAGAGACAAATCAAGTGACTTGTGCAAAAAAGTTTCCATACCACAAAAAGTAAAATACAATATGCAGGTGTAATAAAGTGCAAGTGCAAAAGATTAATTCCATACCAGAGGAATATGTATGTGTGTATAAAATGCAATATGAGAAAATGTTCTCATCTTAATCACACGTGTGTATATCTAGTACACAAATAAGTGTTAACACATATAATAGTGAATAATAGATAGTTAAATAATAAATAGTAAATAAACACTATGTGTGAATTTACGTTATGTATGTGATGTGAATTATGTAGAATAAAGGTGAAGTGAATAAAGACCATTGACAGGATAACCTGTTAAATTAAGTTGAACAACCATCAATCCAGCACTTTCTCTGTTGTTTAAAGAGGTCCATTCGTAAAAGATAAAAAAAGAAATAAAAAGATAAAAGGTTAAAAAAATATGTACATAAAAAGAAAATGTAAGAATTGTTATTTAGCAAGGTAATGGCTCTTGGGAAAAAGCTATTCCGAAACCTAGCTGATTTGCCTTTAAAGCTCCTATAACGCCTCCCAGATGGTACTCTCAATATTACAGCGGTAGAAATTAACTAAGATCTGAGTAGATAATTTGACTTTTTTCAATGATCTTAAAAAATATATAGACGTTGTTGGGCCTTTTTCACTAAAATTGAGGTATTCAGAGACCAGGACTTCAGAAATATGTATGCCCAAAAATTTAAAACTTGATACACGTTCAACCTCAATTCCATTTATATAAATGGGCAGATGTAAACAGCGATTCAATTTCCTATAATCAATAATGATTTCTTTAGTCTTTTTGATATTTAGATCCAAGTTATTCTCCGCACACCATGTGACCAGATGCAGTATCTCCTCTCTGTAAGCTGACTCGTCGTTATTACTGATCTGGCCTATCACAGTAGTAGTCATCAGCAAACTTGATGATGTTATTAGACTCATACTTAGGCAAACAGTCATGGGTAAAGAGAGAGTATAACAATGGACTTAATACACACCCTTGTGGAACATCAGTATTAAGGTTCAAAATAGAAGAAATATGGTTACCAATTTTTACTGATTGAGGTCTATTTGTCAAAAAGTCCAAGATCCAGTTGCAAAGTAAGGTGTTAATGCCTAGATCATGAAGTTTGGCAACCAATTTAATAGGAATAACCGTGTTAAATGCAGAGCTGAAATCAATAAACAGCATTCTGACATAGGTGTTATTATGATCTAGATGGTAAGGGCAAAATGTAACGCCAAAAAAAAAAAAAAAAAGCATCTTCTGTTGACCTGTTCTGGCGGTAAGCATATTGGTTAGAATCCAATGTAGGTGGGGATTCCCATTTACTTCCTGTGCAGCTGCTGCTGGTGAAGGGCCGGTGTCGACGGGGAAAGACGTGTGAGGTGACGTCAGCACGCAGCGCGGCGAAGTGAAGCGCAGAGCCGCACGGAGGAAGGATGCCGGCGAGGTTCCTAAAGAAGTAAGGAGACGAAATAGCGGCAGATATCAGGCCGTGTCTCCAGTCCTGAACTAGGAAGGCACACTGGTGGCTAGATACCGGGAATACTAGCCCGGTCCAGCAAAAGGTGCCCCTGAGAACGCCAGGCAGAAAGTGGAGGTGGTACACCTAGAGAAGCTGCAATCACCAAACACGCGAAGGGTCTAGGGGAGTACTGGGAAGAGGAGCCCCGACCTAAAGTGCAGGGACCAGGAGCCGGAGTGGCAGGTGGAACCTGGACTGCAGTTTAACCTCACAAAGAGGTTTTCACCCCCGGATGGCAGGTTTACATAGGATATCGACATAAGGAGTGAGGTAATTGGCCCCAGCATTGGGTATTAACGTTATAGTGGTTTCTTACAACTGTTGAAACACATACGTATTATATAAAAACCTGCTTCATATAAAATCCTTCTCTCACACAAGATCTTATTTGACTTTATTAAGAAGGAGGAGGAGGGGGAAAATGGAATTATAAGGCCAACTGTTTCCTTATTTTACCTTGCACTGGCTGTATATGCTAACTTTAAAGCGCTATAAAACAAATGATAGAATAACAGGACGCCTAAAGGCAGGTGCTTTAATTTGCCTAAATTAAAGAAGTAAAAGTCTTGGGTCCAAAGTGTATAACTGTGGCTGGAGACATTTTTAACTTTCTTAATCCCATTTAATGGATAAATATCTCTTACATCAAAAAATGTCACCCAAGTTAAAAACCGCAGATAAGAAAATTAATAAATCTATAATCTCTCCTAATAAATCTTCTGCGGAAGAGAAAATACCTGAAGTCCTGGATGCCGCAACAATTGCTATGCAGGTATCTGCATTGATTATACCTAAGATTGAAGAACTAAATATACGGCTGGATACTATCATGGGGGAGATAAGAGCTCAAAACGAGAGAATGAATCATCTAGAGCAAAGGATCTCAGACTCAGAGGACACCCAAACTATAATCAGTGTAAAATTGGAAGCTGTACTCTCGCAAAATAAAATACTTACTAACAAAATGGAAGAAATTGAGAATAGAGCGAGGCGTAACAACCTGCGAATAATTGGTTTGCCTGAAACAGTGAAATCTCAGAAACTAAAGAAGTTCGTAGAGGAAACGCTTCCAAATCTTATGGCTATACAACAACAAAAAGCATTGTTTACTGTGGAAAGAGTGCATAGATTGGGCAGAGAGCAAGAGGGTACGGATCAGGGTATGAAGAAACCGCGCCCAGTAATTGCTAAGTTCCTCAATTACCAAAGAAAGAATGAACTCATTCAAGCGTTCAGGAAACAACAACCCCTACAGTTTAATGGAGCTAGGATCCTAATATTCCAGGACTTTTCAACAGAGACATCATTTAAAAGGAGAAAATTCTCTTCAATCTGCTCTCAATTAGTGCAAGAAAAGAGATTTTTTTCTTTACTTTACCCGGCTAAACTTAGAATTAAGTCTGGGCCAAATTTTTTTTGTGTTTGAAACCCCTGAAGATGCACAACAATTCTTAGATAATGAATCAAAATAATAAGTTTAGATTAATGAGAGTTCTTGATTTGTTGACATTTTTTTTTTTTTAAGTTTTACAAAAAAAATTTTTTTTTTCTTTTTGTCTTCCCCCTCACTCCCCCCCTCCCCGCCCCCCCTTTTTTCTAGGCGGGGAGGAGAGGAAAGAGGGGAGAAAAATGTGAAGGATTTTTTTTTTTTTTTTTTTCTCCTCAAGATCTACATACGTTAGAAATTGAAGATTGTAGTATAATTTTAATGGAGAAGAATATGTATGTACTATTCCAGTTTTATGAATCTGATTCAATTAGGATCCACATTGACAGGAATAGGTTAAAAATTTAATATTATTTTTCCTTTATAATATCTTTATGTACTTTTCACTTGATTGTTGTGTCTATTATAGATAGGAGTGTGTATTTTTTAGTTAGATGGGTGCATTCTTACACTTCTGTGAAGTTGATTCAAATTTTTTTTATTGATAGGAATGGGTTAAGTTTTAAACACTATTTTTTAATTTTATGTTTATATTTATAATTGATTTTTATACGCACGAAGAGAATTACAATTTAGAAATTGAAATATATATCACAGGTTTAATTGATGAAAGTATAGGCACATTGCTCCATTTCTCTGAATTTAAAAGATTTACGTTTCATGATAGAAATGGCTTAAGGTCCAAACACCATTTTTTTTCTGTTTTCATATCACTATTTTTTGTGTTTATTTTTAATAGGTAAAGGTGTTTTTTTAATAATTGTATATATCTGGTCCCTATTGAATCTTATTGATATTTGGATAATTAAAAAGTATATATTCTCTTTTTTTTTTTTTTTTTCCTTCTCCCTCCTCGCGTCCCTTCCCCACCCCTCCGATGTCCCCTTCTGAGCTATTCACTACTTCTATATTTAGGGGTAAAGACCATTTTGAATCTTGCTCCAAAAAATAGTTAGAAGATAAAATTGATTTCTTGGAATGTGGGAGGGATCCACTCCCCCATTAAAAGGAAAGCGGTGGTAAATTTCTTAAGCAAAAAGGCTCTTGACATAATCTGCCTACAGGAGACTCACCTCTCCGAGGCTGAACATAATAAATTTAAGGTACGTGGGTTTTCACAAACCTTCTTTTCCTCATATAGGAAAGCAGCTAGAGGGGTTATAATTTTGATCCATAAAAATCTTGGTCATGAGATTATTAAGGTAGTGAAAGATAGAGAGGCAAGATACATAATGGTTAGAATAAAGATTCAAAACCAGAGTTATCTAATAGTCAACCTGTATGGTCCTAATAGCCCAGATGTAGTATTCTGGACTCGGCTACTCAAAAATATCTTGAAATTCGCAAAAGATAAGATAATTATAACAGGGGATTTCAACATAACCCCGAATTCAAATATTGACAGAATCAGACTGGGTTTAAGTAAAAAAACAAAGAACTACACAAAGTCTCAACTTAAGTATGAAGAAAAAAATCTTTATCTTACTTTCTCAATCACTTAATCTTATAGACATCTGGAGGAACATTAATCCCAATCTTCGGGAGTTTACATGCCATTCTAAGTCCCATAGTACCATGTCTAGATTAGATTTATATTTAATATCAGAGGCCATGGCTCCTAGAGTCTCCAAATGTGAGATTCTGGAAATTACTCTTTCTGATCATGCCCCCGTAATATTACAAATTCAAATTAAGAAATCATATACGTTTAATTCTTTCTTCTTTCCAGTTCACTTAGTCAACTGAGATAAATTTAGGTCTTTCTTGGTAAATGCCTGGGAAGATTATTGTTCTTTTAATGCTCATTGCAGAGACAACACTCCTATCTTTTGGGAAACGGCTAAAGTATATTTAAAAGCAGAAATAATATCATATATGGCCAGATTAAAAAAAAAACAAATCGCTAAACAACAGGATTTATCAAATAGACTTAAAGAGGCCTATGCTATTTATATAAAGAATCCAACCTTAGTAAATAGAGAAATTTATTTATCTAATAAAAAGCAAAGAGATCATTTTTTATTAGAGCAAGCCCAGGAAACAATACATATCAAAGCAGCTAAATTTAAAAGATATGGTAATAAAGCAGGAAAGCTTTTAGCCTCTATTTTCAAGACACAAACTCAAAGAAAATCTATTGTGGCGATTAAAAAGGATAATGGTATCTCTTCTGATCAGGAGCAAATCGCTTCACTATTTCGTAATTTCTTTACAGACCTTTATGCATCACAACAACCTCAAGTTGAGGAGATTGATCGATTTTTAGAATCTTCAAAGGTGCCAAAGGTATCGGGACCAGATCTGGAAGCTATGGAAAAGCCTATACTGGATCAAGAGATAGTAGGGGTTATTAAATCTTTAGCTAGAGGTAAGACACCAGGCCCAGACAATTTACCCTTAGAGTTTTATATAATACTGTTAGAAAAAATTACTCCAGTTTTAAGAGACCTATATAAAGGTTACTTTGAAGAAAATATCAAGATTTCGGAAGACTTCAAAAGGGCAAATATTGTATTAATCCCCAAACCTAATAAAGATCCTTTGGATTTTACAGCTTATAGACCGATATCCCTGCTTAATCTTGATTACAAGATTTTAATGAAGATCTTGGCAGAAAGACTGAAGCTTATCGCACCTAAAATCATACATGAGGATCAGGTGGGATTTGTGAGCGGAAGATCATCCGAGAAAAATGTGAGGAAAATACTTCATGTTATCTCTCAGTACAGTAGTGGCGGGTCTGCTCTGCCGGAGGCCTTCCTGCTATCTTTGGATGCAGAGAAGGCCTTCGACAGAGTGGAATGGCCATTTATGTTTAAAGTTATGGCCAGATATGGTTTTGGGGAAAAGTTCTGTACCTTTATCAGAAATATCTATTCGGATGCTAAGGCATCGATTATGATCAATAATGAATTAACCCAACCCTTCACACTTTCAAGAGGCACGCGACAGGGGTGCCCACTTTCTCCCCTGTTATTTAACCTAGTCTTGGAGCCATTGGCAATTAAGTTGAGGGAACTTCCTATAGGAATTAATATTGGTAAAGAAATACTAAAGGTATCTTTATTTGCTGATGATTTACTTTTGTATGTTAGCAATCCGAAAGATACGATTAATTCAGTCCTAGATCTTTTGAAGGGCTATGGTAATGTATCTGGTTATAAAACCAACCTGGCAAAATCAAAGGTAATCTGGTTGGATAAACGTCACAAACATCAGACTTATGAATTTATTGAATCCAAGGTATTGGAATACCTGGGTTTGAAACTGTCTGTCAATCCTGACGACTGGTACCGAGATAATATTTCCACGGTTCTTCACGAAACTATGATAAAATTGAGAAGTTGGGCAGCCTTGCCGGTCTCAATATCGGGGAAAGTTAATCTTTATAAAATGTTTATAATTCCTAAAATTCTGTATCCATGTAGAATGCTTCCTCTCCTCATAAAAAAAATAGATCTATGGCGTTTTAATCAGGCATTGAGATATTTCCTGTGGAGTGGGAGGAAACCAAGAATAAAACTAGATTCACTATACCAACCATATTTGGGAGGAGGGTTAGCACTACCCAATTTGGAATGGTACAATTTATCAACCTTATTAAAACTCCCAGTAGACTGGCTCTTCCAGTCATTCAAATTATCAGATAAGTACCTAGAAGAACAGATTTGTGCCCCCCACTCCATGGGTTTTATACTACATGCATCAAATAAGATCTTGGGTAAGACAATCGCCAACCACCCTTTACTCAAAGATATCTTAGGAGCATGGAGAAATACCATGAAGTTATGTGGTTACTCTACTGCAGTCTCTAAATGGCTACCTATTCAAGGTAACTGCTACTTTCCATTAGGTAACTTAGCCAATATTTTCAGTTTATGGTCACCTATTAAAACCCTTGTGGTTGCAGATTTTTATGATTTCAAGTCTAGAAAACTTTATAATTGTTCAGAATTCCAAAATATTTTCCCTACAGTACAGAAAAAACAAATGTTTTATTTTTTGCAAGCCAAAGATTATATTCGTAAACTATTTTACTTATTTCCTCAGATCTTTCAAGATCATCCATTAATGGATTATTTAAAACGGGATAAAAGTTCTTTGTCCTCCATATACAAGATCTTAAGGTCTGCAAAAACAGATAAATATATAGAATGAGCAAGGTCCCACTGGGAGAGAATATTAAGTCTATCGGACCTCTCAGAGCAATTAATTAATAGTCTAAGGACAACGTTTTCCATTTCCAACTCAACTTATTTGAGAGAAACGCAATTCAGGATCTTTAATAGAGATTACCTTATCCCGCGGCGGGTAGCCAAGTGAAATAGTAAGGTTAAAAACGTATGCACTAAATGCCATTTAAATGATCCAGATTTGGGACATTTATTGTGGGACTGCCCGAAGGTTAATCAGTTTTGGCACAAGGTAGCATATTTTCTTTCACAAATGACAAGTATTAAAATAACGTTTTCAATAAGCTCTATAATTTTACTGTCTCCCTGTCCCTTATGGGGGAATAAGAAGAGATTTATTCTATTAGCGATACTGAATCTCAGAAAGCTTCTTTTTAGCAATTGGTCTAAACCCCGGGTACCTACGATTAAGGAAGCAAAAAAGCTTCTTATTGATACGGCAATAATAGCAGCCCATGATTATAGGCTAGAAAGGAAGAAAGACAATTGATATTTAAAGGAATGGAAAGATCTTGTCTTAAGTCAGGGTAAAGACTTTATTGCAAATATAGAACAAATTATTAACATTCAGTTATAGTGAAGGGCCCTGAATGGGAGATTTCACCAGCTCAGAGTGGGTGGGGGGGGGAGGAGATGTATGGAACCCCCTCCCCTTTTCTTTTTTTTCTTTTTTTTTTTTTTTCTCTTTGTCAACTGGTCTTCTTTTGAAACTATTAATCCATATTAAGAAGTAAAATAACGGTCACTTATGTTACCTTGTCGAGTAAAATTAATTCCCTTTTTTTTTTTTTTCTCCTTTTCTCTTTTCTCGTATGCTCTTTCGAAACCCATTATGTATATTTAAACATTGTTATATTGAACTGGATACATGTGAGTATCCTATTTTTGTATTTTTATTCTGCTGTTTCATCAATAAAATAATTAAAAAAAAAAAAAAAAGAATCCAATGTAGGTGGTAAGCAAGTTTTGAGATGTGCCATGACCAGCAATTGTTAAGGTTACCAACGACCTACTTACAGCAAAATCAAAAGGCCACTTCTCTCTGCTTATCCTCCTTGATCTGTCCACAGTCTTTGACACTGTTGACCACCCTCTTTTGCTCCAAACTCTCCAATCCTTCAGCATCTGTGACACAGCCCTCTCGTGGCTCTCTTCCTACCTGTCAAACCATACCTTTAGTGTAGCCTTCTCTGGGGCCTCCTCTGCCCCATCACCACTTTCTGTCGGAGTACCGCAAGGCTCTGTCCTCGGTCCCCTTCTCTTCTCAATCTACACGTCATCACAAGGTTCCCTAATAAAGTCCCACAGTTTACAATATCATTTTTATGCCGATGACACCCAAATCTACTTCTCTGCACCAGACCTATCTCCTACCTTGCTAACCTGTGTCACTAACTGTCTCCCTCACATCTCTAACTGGATGTCCTCTCACTACCTCAAGTTAAATCTCTCCAAAACTGAGCTTCTTATTTTCCCCCCTTCTTCTAAACTCTCCACCCCCAATCTCTCTATAACTGTCGACAACTCCATCATTACCCTTACCCCGCATGCCCAATGTCTTGGGGTCACATTTGACTCAGAGCTTTCTTTCACTCCTCACATTCAGTCATTGGCTAAAGCCTGCTGCTTCCACCTTTAAAAACATCTCTAAAATTAGACACTTCCTTACACAAGACACAACTAAGATTTTAATCCACTCTTTCATTCTTTCCCGCCTCGATTACTGCAACTCTGTCCTCTCTGGTCTCCCCACCTGCCTCCTAGCTCCTTTACAATCCATAATGAATGCCTCTGCCAGACTCATCTTCCTTACACATCGCTCTTCATCTGCTGCACCTCTCTGCCAATCCCTTCACTGGCTTCCTCTTGCCTCTAGGATCAAACACAAAATTCTCATTCTGACATACAAAGCCCTCAACTGCACTGCTCCCCCCTATATCTCAGACCTTGTCTCCAGATACTCTCCCTCCCATCCCCTTCGCTTTGCTCACGACCTACTCTCCTCCTCTCTTGTCACCTCATCACACTCCCATTTACAGGACTTCTCCAGACTGGCTCCCATCTTGTGGAACTCTCTGCCTCGCTCCACAAGACTCTCTTCTAGTTTTAAAAGTGTCAAGTGCTCCCTAAAGACTCTACTGTTCAGGGATGCATACAACCTACGCTAACCTTTCTTTATACTAGTTCCCCTCCTCCATTGCTATCCACTGAACCCCCTTAGCATGTAAACCTAAGAGTCCAGCTGTTTGTAGATCACCTTCTTAAGAGCTGACTACAACAGTGCAACTCTTGGCAGGGCCCTCTACCCATTTGATCCCTATAATTGTTTTGTTGTACTCCGCATTTGTTTATAGCGCTGCGGAATCTGTTGGCGCTCTACAAATAACTGATAATAATAATAATAATAACATTTCACAATGGCTGAAGTAAGTGCAATAGGGTGAAAGTCATTTAGACTCACTGCTGCAGATTGTTTGGGCACAGGAATGATGGTGATTTCCTTAAAACAAATAGGAACAGTTGTTTGAGCCAAAGACAAGTTAAAGATATCAGTAATTACTGCAGCCAGTACTCCAGCACACGATCTTAACACATGGCCAGGAATATCATCAGGACCAGCTGCCTTGTGTACATCTAGCCTAGAGAGAACATGATACACTTCAGCAACAGAAAAACTCAGGGGCAGTTCATCTGGTAAATGCATAAATTTAGTAATTGATTCTTTATTATCACGATCAAAGTGAGCATAGAAGTGATTTAGTTCGTCCGGAAAGGAAACATCATTAATTTGTGGGAACTGCGTTTGTGGATCTATAATCAGTAATAGCCTGTATTCCCCGCCACATGCTTCTAGAGTCAGAATTGTTGTAAAAATGCTCCTCTATACGTATTTTCAGATCAAATTTAGCTCTTTTTATTCCCTTCTTTAGGTTAGATCTTGTTAAACTGTAAGCCTCAACATTGCCACTTCTAAAGGCAATATTGCAGGCTTGCAGTAAGAGGCGAACCTCTTTATTCATCCAGGGTTTTTGGTTAGGAAAGATTTTAATCCTCTTATAAGTGGTTTCATTACTAACACAGGAGCTAATATAATCCAAAACAGAATATGCATAGAAATCTAGATCAGTTTGGGAATCACTCTTACCTCTTGTGACAAATGTAGTCCAATCAGTAAATTGAAACTGTGTTTGGAGTTTTAGGGTCGCATCCTCAGGCCAGACTATGACTGTTCTAACAGTAGATTTTTCACATTTAATGAGAGGAGAATACCTGGGGCATAAAAACAGTGCTGAGTGGTCAGATTTACCCAGATGAGAAAGAGGTAATGCTTTATAAGCATCAACAACATTTGTGTAAACATGATCTAGTATTTTGTTCTCTCTTGTAGCACAAGAAACATTCTGATAAAATTTTGGTAACACAATTTTTAGATTGGAGTGATTAAAATCTCCTGCTACAATGTAAGCTCCATCCGGTTGAGCAATTTGTTGCTTATTTATAACTCTTTGTATTTCTTTCATTGCAATTTTTGCATTGGCATCAGGTGGAATATATACTGCCATGATAAATAAATAAAAGGGCCTGCACTTAAGCATCAAATATTCCGAGTTAACTGAGCAGTAGCTTTCAATAATTGTAGAATTAGTGCTCCAATGATGATTTATATAGACACACAGCCCACCACCTTTAGACTTTCCAGATTCTATAACATCCCTATCTGCTCTGAAGATATCATGACCCTCTAATTCAATGACACTGTTTGGAATGTGATCATTTAACCATGTTTCAGTAAAGAGTAGTATATTCCTGTCTCTGGTGTTTTTACAGGCGGAGATCCTTAATTTTAACTCATCCATCTTGTTGGTGAGGGACCGCACATTGGCAAGGATAATGCTAAGCAAAGGAACCCGATGGGGAGACGCTGACAATCTATTACGGATGCCTCCACACTTACCACGCCTCTGCTTGCGATCCCTCCGCCGTCTACGCACACCTCTCATCAACAAAGCAGACTCCGGAGGCTCCACAGCAGTCCATGGCAAGCTGACAGGCCCATGGACATTCCGCAAGTTAGTAGAAACAATTTGCAGGTATTGAAGTTTAATATCCAAAAATGTAAGCCTACTGTACTTGATGTTTGCGGTACTGATCAAAGTTAGTAGGCTTAAGATAACCAGGAGAGTAACAACCTGAGTATTAGGAATTGTTAGACACAGAGCCTCGCGTTGTGCACGCGCCGCCATCTTTGCTCACCAAGATTACAAGTTGCGCGGTAAACCCGTTGCGTACATACCACACAAAATGGGTCCCTACCGCTATTTCCATATGCCGCCACTGCAAGTCACCATAAAACTTTATTTTGTTGTGCGGTAAGCCGCATTCTGCACAAAATCTAATTTTTTGTAAAAAAAAATAACACTTGCGATTACGAAATAGCTACCGCATTTTCTCATTCCTCATTGAAGTCTACGGAGAAAAGAAAGTTTTACAAAAACCTAACACCCTAACATAAGCCTAGTATAATAACCCCTAAACTGCTGTCACCCCACATTGCCAACATTTAACTTATACACCTCTAAAGCGCCATCCCCCCACATCGTTACTACTAAAATAAACCTATTAACCCCTAAACCACCGTCCCCCACATCGCTACTACTAAAATAAACCTATTAACCCCTAAACCCGTGCCTCCTAAGCTCCGTGAATCCGGAAAGAAGCAAGAAGAAGGGCCCCCGATGGATGAAGATGGAGCCGCCTGGATAAAGACTGGATCGCTGGACTTCATCAATGGTGAGTACCTATTTTAGGGTTAGTGTTATTTTTTTTTCTTTTTTGGGGTGTTTTTTTGTTCTAGATTAGGGTCTCTATATTTTTTGTCTGTAAAAGAGCTGATTGCCCTTTTAAGGGCAATGCCCATGCAAATGCCCTTTTAGGGGCAATGGGTAGATTAGTTTTTTTTTAGGTTGTAGTAATGTTAGGGGGTACTATGTATTTTTTTCAGGGCAAAAGAGCAATGCCCTACTAAAAGCTCTTTTAAGGGCTATTGGTAATTTATTTATAGATAAAAAAAAAAAATATTTTGGGGTGTTTTTTTAAGGGGGTATTACATTAGCTTTTTATTTTTTGTAATCTTAGCTATTTTTTTGTAATGCTTTTTTCTGTAATGTTAGATTTTTTATTTTGTGTAATTTTAGATTTTTATTATTTTCTGTAATGTTAGGTTTTTTTGTAGTTTAAGCTTAGGTTTTTTTTTTCCACAGGTAAGTTTTTTTAATTTTAAGGTAGTTAGTATATTGTTGGTTTAGGGGTTAATAGGTTTAGGGGTTAATAGTTTAATTTAGGTAGTCGCAATGTGGGAGGATGACGGTTTAAGGGTTAATAGGTTTATTTTAGTAGCAGCAATGTGGGGGATGGTGGTTTAGGAATTATTAGGTTTATTTTAGTAGTCGCAATGTGGGGGGATAGCGGTTTAGGGGTTAATAGATTTATATTAGTAGTCATTATGTGATGGGAAGGCGGTTTAGGGGATAACAGCTTTATTTATTAGTTGCAATGCTGGGGGATGGCATTTTAGGGGTCAACAGTGTAGTTTTTGGGTGTAAGTGTACTTTTAAAAATATTTTTTATGGGTTTTGTGAAACATTTTTGTTTCGCAAAATCCATAACTACAGGACTTTGAATGCGGAATGGATTGTTGTGGTATAGGTCATACCGATTGTGGTAAAGTCATACCAGGCGACTTGTAATACTGAGTAGCTGACCATTCTGCACACAAAGGCCATTTTTTAAACGATAAAACCGTACCGCACAACTTGTAATCTTGGTGTATGATAGCACTCCTAATAACATCTTAACATCTCCACTTTCTCTTATGGGTCTTATTATAAGTTATGCTTCTTTAACATATTCATATATTACATGGCTTATATACTAAACAAATAAATCATAAACTTTTGCAACTTGAATTTTGTTGCAGGCTTAGTCATGTAATGTTTCAGTCAATCCTGACTGTCTCTTTAAATAATTTCCTGTTCCTCAACTTAGTGCCTATTTAAGAGATCCTCCCTCCTCCACAAATTGCTTCAGTTATTGTGCTGTTTGTATGGTGCACTACTAACAAGTCGCTTCACCTCTGGGTCTTACTGTTTTGCCTGCTGATTTATTCCTCTGTTTGTCAGCTTTCAGCTGTCTATTCTCAAACTCCGGACCTCCTTTTCTGCTTGCCTGCTGTATTCAGGATTGCTTCTCAATCATATTGGAGTTTTCCTGTAAATCATCTACCTGACTGCCTTCACTTCCTGTCTGCCTGCTACGGCTGCAAAGTGGATCGTGACAGATTCTCTTGTGAACAGCTTACACTGAATTTCTCCTCTCTCTTAATAAAACCTGACAGGTACTGACTATATTGTTCTTCTAGTACGTGCTAGGAAGTTCATTATATCGTTCTTTTGAACTCCATCTTAGCTAAGCTTTTATTCTGAGTAACGCTACATAGTATTTTCTATCAGAGCATAACTTTTGTTTCTGATAATACTTTTAGCCACAAACTTACCTTATATATAAACAACATTTATCTGAAATAAGAGGTATAATTGCAAGTCATAACATCTGCTACCATCTTATCAGTTTCACAATATTTAAGAACTATGCTACTTTTACTAATCACTGATCAAATAAAGTGACACTTGATATCAACATGTTTACATATTTGAAAGATATATTGCACCTTGATTGTCCTCAAAGATTTGCATTGGATCACATTGACACCCCTTGTCTATCCCTTTGAATAATTGTACAAGGTACAGTTCCTCATGTGTAGTCACAGCCAATGCCATGTATTCAGCATCACATGAAGATAAAGCTACTGTGGACTTTGACTTCAATGCAATCAGTGGACCTTTTCTTATAAAACTAAAGCAATATCCAGTCATACTCATTCTATCATTCATATCAGAGGCCCAGTCGGCATCACTATATGCCTCAAGTTTCAGGTTTTCTCTATATTTCCTGTAGCACAACTCATAAGCAATAGTATGTTCAAAATACCTCAGTACATGTTTAGCGTTAGTTAAATGCAGTTCTGTAGGCTCTGATAAGCATTGTGACAATTTGCTAATCACCCAGCTTAAATCTTGTCTTGTACAGTTCATTGCATACAGTACAACTACCTTATATTTCCTGATACATTTTCGCATCTATAGGATCATTGTGGTCATTTTTATCCAGTTTTCGTTCATCTGGGTGTACAATCTGTCATACTAAACTTCTCTAAAACTTTTGTTATGTATTTCTTTTGATTTCTCTTGACTAGACCATCACTTTGTGTCAGAGTACCAGGAATCAGACTGAGACGTGAAGTGCCAAAATAATTGCACCTTTATTAATAACAACAAATAATAAAAAGTCCATAAGCCAAATGACAAGCCAGGAGTCAAAGCCAGAGCTGGTAGTCAGACGAGCCGGGATCAGGAACTAGAAAAACAGCAGAGTCAGGAACAAGCCAGGTAATACACAGGAACTGGAACACAGGAACTCACAAACAGGTCTGAGACAATGCAAGGGCAAAAGCATACTGAACAGAGGCCCTTTAAAAAATAAGTGATGACATCACAATTCTAACACTGCAACCTGTCTCACACTTATGATGTTCACCAGTCTGGCCATAAGAGGGTGTGCAGGTAAGAGAGCAGCATTGCACACTCTGTATCAGATTCAGTAAGAGAGGTGAGTGAAATGGCTGCCAGCAGCACATGGCAAACAAAGCAGGGTGAAACCCTGACACTTCAAATTCAAAATTCAAAATTAATACTTAAGATCTTCAATCTTAATTTTTGTTGTAAGCATTTTCTTCACTTCATTGAGTAATGTTTCTTTACTGGCACCAATAAAAAGATCATCAACCCATATTAGTAGTATTACTCTCTCATATCCTGATTGACCACACAGTGGTCTGCTGGATTTTCGCTCAAACCCATTTTCACTTAGATGATCATGCAGCACCTTATTCAAATTTCTAACTGTTTTAGACGATATACTTCATTTTGTTTGGACAACTTCAAAACCATCTGGTTGTTCTACATACACCTCACAATCAATTGGGACATAAAAATATGCTGCTTTCACATCCATGATGAAGAATTAAATCACACTGTGCTTCTAGTTGCATCAACATACGTACTGATGTAATATTTGCAATTGTAAAAAAAATATCCTTGTAATCAATTCCATTTACTTGACTATAACCTTTAACAACATATCTGGCTTTTTAGGTTTCTGATCCATCAACTTTATTTTTCACTGCATACAGCCATCAATCCCCCACTGAAAGTTTACCTTCTGGTAACGTGGTCAAAGTGAATGTGCCATTTTCTCTCAGAGAATCCTTTTTGTTCTTTCATAGCATTAAGCCA
Source organism: Bombina bombina (assembly GCF_027579735.1). Lineage (NCBI taxonomy): Eukaryota > Metazoa > Chordata > Amphibia > Anura > Bombinatoridae > Bombina > Bombina bombina. The sequence continues at coordinate 59,099,543 of NC_069502.1, read as the reverse complement.
AAATTGTGATTCAGGTGATCTTATGGCATCTTTAAAGGTTTGTGGTTTATCAAACACCCTGTAACAATCACCAATATGTGTTAGTATCTGATCTTCATGTTTAAAATCTAAAACAAAATCGTCCAAGTATTGAGGAGTTTTTCTGTCTCTTTTAAGGTAACGTGTACTATGGTCATTCCTTTCTTGACTATTGTTCTCACTTTTTAAAGTTTCTACTTCAGAATTTTTTACTCTCAATCAAGAAACATCTTGCCATTTCAAATAGTGTTCTCTGCAGTCCCATTTTTATGGAGTGAGTATAGTGCTGATGTCTCATGTCTTATGCCTCGCTTACTTAGCAGTGACTGAAAATTATTTGCCATGAACTCAGTAGCATTGTTAGAGCCTATACATTGTATAACTCCAAATGGGGCTGTCTGCAATAAAACGTTCAGTGGCTAACGCTTGTATAACTTGTTTTTCAGGAAGTACACAAATACTGCACTAGAATAATCAACTGTGTATGCTATTGCATATTGGAAACCTTCTTTAGCTTGTGCTTCTATAGGACCTGCCAAATCAGTGTGTACCAACTCTAATGTGGCTCTGGCATCAGATTCTTATTCCTGCTCTGAACAAATTTTCCTTGAGTACAACTTCACATTTAAGATTTATCAATCTTGCCGTTAAAGGACAACTCAATGCAGTAGAATCATATAATTAACATGTGTATAATGAAAAGAAAAAAATATTTAACACCTAGGGGGATATCTATCAAGCCGTCAACCGCAAATACGCCGGAATTCCGCAGCGTAATTGTTGTGAGCTGGATCCGACCTAGTTATCAAAGCCTACAGACCGGCAAAAGTTGAAATCTGTGACGTAAAATACGATCCGCCAGTCTCAATCCGACGCAGATCGATGCTTACGTCATTACAGAAGTCCCGAATACACATTCGGCTCTATTTGACACTTTTTCAAAGTTATCAAATAGTTAACAGGTACGCTCGCGGCTATTCCGGCCCAGTGTACCTGGTTTTCAATCCGCCACCCTGGAGGCTGCGGATGCCATAGGAATCAATGGGAGTTTGAAAACAGTGAAAGCTTATGTTCGATGCTGCCAGATATCCCATTGATTTCTATGGTAGAAAACAAGTTACGTTTACACCGAACACCCTAATATAAGCCCCGAGTCTAAACACCCCTAATCTGCCACCCCGACATCACCACCACCTAAATAATGTTATTAACCCCTATTCTGCCGCTCCCGGACCCCGCCGCAACCTAAATAAAAGTATTAACCCCTATCCCGCCGCTCCCGGACCCCGCCGCCACTAAATAAATGTATTAACCCCTAAACCTCTGGCCTCCCACATCACTACCACTAACTAAACATATTAACCCCTAAACCGTCAGCACAATTATTATTTAAATATACTATTTAACCTTATTAAAAAATACTAAATTACAAAAAAATAAACGCTAAGTTAAAAAAAATAAAAAAAAACACTAAATTATGAAAAAAAAACACATTATCAAAAATAAAAAAGAATTACGCCTTATCTAATAGCCCTATAAAAATAAAAAAGCCCCCCCAAAATAAAAAAACTAGCCTACAATAAACTACCAATGGCCCTTAAAAGGGCCTTTTGTGGGGCATTGCCCCAAAGAAATCAGCTCTTTTACCTGTAAAAAAAATACAAACAACCCCAACAGTAAAACCCACCACCCCCACAACCAACCCCCCAAATAAAAACCCTATCTAAAATAACCTAAGCTACCCATTGCCCCGAAAGGGGCATTTGTGTGGGCATTGCCCTTAAAAGGGCATTTAGCTCTTTTACTGCCCAGACCCTACTCTAAAAATAAAACCCACCCAAAAAAAAACTTAAATAAACCTAGCACTAACCCCAGAAGATACACTTACAGTTATTGAAGTCCCGCTTAAAGGATCCATCCAGCTGGCAAGAAGTCCATCATCATCCATCTGGCGCAAAGTCTTCATCCAGATGGCATCTTCCATCTTCATCCATCCGGCACGGAGCGGGTCCATCCTGAAGACATCCGGCATGGAGCTCCTTTTCAATACGGTCGCCGCCGTAAACTGGAACTTTAATGCAAGTGACGTCATCCAAGATGGCGTCCCTTGCATTCCTATTGGCTGAAAGGTTCCAATCAGCCAATAGGATTAGAGCTGCTAAAATCCTATTGGCTGTTCCAATCAGCCAATAGGATGAAAGCTCATTACAACTGCCACCATTTTAAAAAAAAAGTATTTAAATAGTAAAGTCTATTGTATTTCTGGATTATGAATTTGGTACCATTCTTATAATTTAGTTTATTCCTACCTTGTTGGAAGCTGACTGATGCGCCATTGACTATTGCTTGTCTACAGAAAAGATATCTTGAGGGTACAAAGGTATATATAATGCTTTCTTCCTTCTTTTCCTCACTTTTAAGTTGACAAACTTCTGCATTGCATCTTTTCTGTGCTACACCAGTTGTCTTTTTTGTCCATCTATGAGTTCCATGGATCTTTCTGCGGTTTAAACATGTCATCAAAAATTTAAAATTTTCTGATGTTGGTAATTATATGGGATGTTGCCCCTGTATCAAACATTAGTCCCTTTGGTATTATGCCATATAGTTGGTCATCTCTAATTTTAAAAGCAAATTAATGTCTGTCATTGTTGTCATCTGTCACTTGTTTAACATGTGTTTTCTTCTGCACCTGCAGTTTGCATTTATTTGTTCAGCTCTTGCAATAGCTACACTAGAGTGACTGTCCTTTATTTTGACTGCTTGAACATGCTCTTGCTTTGTGTCCTTTTGGCCGCAATTGTTCCTCACAATGCATTCCAAGAAAAAAACAAAAATGAGTATATACACTCTATTCTCAATGCCAGTATGAAAAGAGGAGAGACGATCATTCTACCAGAAGCAAAATATTGACATGTATTTGATAAAGAAGGAGTAGAGACCCTCCCACCTAGAAGATCCTAAGATTACCCTATTGACCTCCAACATGGCATACCCATTACTTTTGGCAAAATCTACTCATTGGCAGAGAAGGAGTTCCAGATCCTAAAAGAATATATACAATAGAATCTACAAAAAGGCTTTATTCAACCCTCTACCTCACCCGCAGGTGCTGGTATACTCTTCGTAGGAAAGAAAGACAGAAGTTTACGCCCCTGCATTGACTATCGTGAACTCAATAGGATTATGATTAAAAACATGTATCCACTCCCGCTCATCCCAGAACTCATCAAATGACTCCAGAATGCCACTATATACTCCAAACTGGATCTACGAGGTGCCTACAACCTTCTACGTGTTCATCAGGGAGACGAATATAAAACCGCATTTCATTCCTTTATGGATATTATGAGTATCTAGTGATGCCCTATGGCTTCTGCAACACACCTGCTTCCTTCCAGCACTTTCTCAATGATGTGTTTAGTGATCTACTTGACCAGTACCTAGTGGTATATCTGGACAACATCCTTATTTTTTCTCCTGATCTACATGCACATTGTCTTCATATGTTCGATGTGCTAAAGAGGTTACAACACAACAATCTATATACGAAAATAGAAGAATGTGTCTTTGAGACCAATCATGTTAAGTTCTTGGGATTCATAATTCGCCCCGCTAAGATAGAGATGGACCCCGGAAAAGTGGAAGCTATCCTGAATTGGCCAATACCACAAATAAAGAAACAGATACAGAGGTTTGTGGGCTTTGACAACTTCTATTGAAAATATATTTGCATCTTCTCCGCAGTCGTACAACCTCTCACTAACCTTACAAAAAAAGATACCAAATGGCACTGCTTACCCTCTGCACATAAGTCCTTTGATACTTTGAAATATCTGTTCACAACCGCTCCTGTCCTGCACCTGTCTGATCCCAAGAAACCATATGTTTTGGTAGTTGATGCTTCCGACATTGCTACAGAGAAGAAACAACCGGTTCTCTCCATCCTCTCCCCTTCTATTTACGAAGACTAACAAAAGCCGAGACCATTTATGACATCAGCAATAAAGAACTCCTAGCCATGAAACGTGACTTTGAGGAATGGAGACATCTTCTGAAAGGTACCACACATCCCATCACAGTGTTCACAGACCACAAAAAACCTAGAGAACCTTTGTTGTGCCAAAAGGTTCAACCCTCATCAAGTCCACTGGGCCCTGTACTTCACATGCTTCAACTTCCATGTAACATATAGGCCTGGTTCCAGAAATCAAAAAGCTGATGCTCTGTCCAGAATTGAAACCCCACAAGACTCCAAACCCAAAAAAGAAGAGACCATTTTACAAAATCACCACTTCTTGGCGGTCACTGCCCACCTTCTCAAAGACATCCACACTGCTGCTCACAACATGGGTCTTCCTCTCACAACAGACGGTTATCCTTAGCCTATGGGGAAATATCTGTTTCTGAATCACTTTGCCTTAAAGTCCTCCAGCAATTCCATGATATACCCATCGCAGGTCATGGGGGAATAACCAAAAAACTCTTCATTCCATCCAACAATACTTCTGGTGACCTTCTCTTCAACAGGATGTTACAGACTACAGTAAGTTGTGTACTACTTGCGCAAGACCCAAAGGTGTCACCACCAAAACAGCTGGACTCCTCTAACCCTTACCAATGCCAACCAGACCCTGAAGTCATCTCACTGTTGACTTTATTGTAGATCTACCAGAGTCCCAATGCTACAACACCATCATGGTTGTAGTAGATCCTTTAAAAAAGATGTCCCATTTCATCCCTATAAAAGGAATTCCAACAGCCAAAAGAACAGCAGAAATATTTCACGACAACATCTTCAGAATTTGCCTATAACTCAAAGGTACATTATTTCACGCACACCTCTCCCTTTGTGCTAAATTGTTCCAACTCTTTGTACTTCCTAGCTTGCCTCTGCTTACCCCTGTACCAGACGCCATGTCACGACTCCAAATTCTGACCCAAGGCTTCAGACAAGCCCGAAAAATCCTACAAGAAAGTCAAGACTCCTACAAAACCTATGCCGACTGCAAAAGAACACCTCCTCCTGTGTATCAGGTTGGTCAAGAAGTTTGGCTATCTACTAAACCCCTTCAGTTATCTTGTCTCTCCAAGAAGTTGGGTCCAAAATACATAGGTTCATTCCGCATCAGCAAAATATTAACCTCGGTTGTAGTCCAGTTGGATCTACCCAACCATTATCACATACATACATCCTTCCATGTCTCTCTAGTAAAGTCGGTCAAAGATAACCCATTTCCTACAAGGGTTCTACCACCTCCTGATCCCATCACAGTGTCCAGTGGACCAGAATATGAGGTCCAGGACATCTTGTACTCCCTAAGAAGAAGAAACATACTGGAACATACTACAATAAGTGGAAAGGATATGGCCCGGAAAAAAGATCCTGGGAGCCAGCAAACAACATCAACGCTCCCCAACTTATCCAGAGATTCCACATCTGACATGCTACATGACCTGCTCCTCAATGTCTCCTGAGGCAACATCCTAACAAGGGTGAACTGTCAGGTCCCCACGTGAACCTAACTGTCTCTCCCTCACCGCATCTCCATGCGGCAGACTCCTCCACTCCTCCAGACTCCCTGAGCCTTCACAGTCCATGCTGCGCAACACACCGCCACATAGCATGCAGTTGAGACATCTTCCTGCATCCATCGCTCACATGCTGCCTCTTAAAGGGACAGTTACCCAAATTAAATTAAAATACCATGCCCCACCTGACACACTAAGGAGGGAGGTGCCTCTACTTTACCTATAAAAGGACACTTCTAACTTCTATCCTGATACATTCCTGATATTGAAGTTCTGCCTGTTTTACTGACTATGAACCTACACTGCCTGAACTGACCTCATTACTGCCTCATCCTTGTCTGTACTGCGATATTGGTAAACCTGCCTACAGCTTCTACTGTATCTAGGGTTCCATCCGCTAAACCCTTACACACACATACACACCACACACACTCTACTACAACACACACAAGTCACGACCCAGTAAACATGATGTTGCAAAACAATAATGGGTCCCTACCATCCCGTGGCTAAGAGAACTCTGGTCTAGAAAATAATGTAAAAATGTAATGTAATGCAAGAATCTATTTAAACCCTTCATCTACTTCAACACATCCATAATTACTTTACTATCTCTTCAGTCATATCTTCTCCCACGAGTATAAATGCCACTACACCCTTGACCACTTTTAGATTATCTGATGTGTTTCCACATGCTGTCACTCTACCAATCTCATATACTGTAAACATATAGGACATTCATGTGTTAGAGTGATTTAGAGAAATGGTGCATCTGTAGGCTCAATAAAGTTCATATCAGTGTTTTTATATGTAGCAGATAAACAAAATGGTGAGATATGTTAACTAAAGAGAAATGGCTGCATTGTTGGACATTGGTGATGGTGAAAACCAAGAAGCATTTAATAGAGTTATTGCTACTCTAATGCCGGGTGTATTGAAATTGGTTGCAGAAAAAAAACTTTACTATTTATAGCCATATTATTGTTGGGTGTTCTTCGTAATTTCTTCTTAACATTGCTTCCTTGTTTTCTTAATTGTAATTCAAATTTTACAACTTTTAAAAGTTTGCACACCATGTATTGCAGATTATATTAGCAAACATCTTTCTCAGTTCCGAGCAATGGAGATAAGATTAAGATGATAAATTACATCATGGACATTGCCCATTTTATTTAAAATCCAGGAGTATTTATTTCCCAGCTAATTTTCACTAGGAGACCAGTCGAGATTTAACAAAAGGTAAGTTATAGTGTTAATTGAATTTCAATTTTAAAAATATTATTTTTGAAAAATATATAAATAGTTGAAAAAGTTTTCTTCTTTACTCATTAAAAATGGTTATTTATCTCAATATAGATATATAGATATAGAGCTATAGAGATAAATTAGTATATATATATATATATATATATATATATATATATTTTATTACTATCTATCTATCATCTTATTATTACTATCATCTATCTATCTATCTATCTATCTATCTATCTATCTATCTATCTATCATCTATCTATCATCTATTTATCTTATTATAACTTTCTATTTCTCTTAATCTCTCTCTCTTTTTCTCTTTCTCTCTCTCTTTCTATCTCTCTCTCTCTCTTTCTCCATCTTTCTCTCTCTCTCTCTCTTCCTCTCTCTTTCTCTCTTTATCTCTTTCTCTCTCTTTCTCTCTCAGGACTGGTGTAAGAGTTATTGTGAGTAAGTTTAGCACTCAACAATTGTGAAGGAATAGAATAAAGTGGAGAGGTAGTGATATGGGGCATAAAAAAGAGTAGCTACCTGATGCTCTGTAACTGGTGTAGATTAGCTGATTTGGGGCTAGATTTACAAGTGGAGTGGTATTTACTGCTTCCGCTAGAGCGTTAATTGTGCTAAAAGTAAACTTTAAACGTGCGTCGGGTAGACTATCGCCAAGAATATAACCTATTCCCCCATACAAGTCAATGGAGAAAAAAAAGTGGGAAAAAACTTGATTCAAGCGCTAACCCGAACTCATTTTCTCATATGCGCTAACCCGACATGAAAATATGAATATTTCACATTCCATTGTTTTGCACATTGCAGAATATGTTCTATTTATTCATAAATACATATTTATATATATATCTGACAGTAGTTTGGTACAATATATATTTATACCTATATATATATATATATATATTCATGATTATATATAGGTATAGATATATATATATATATATATATATATATATATATATATATATATATATATATATATATATATAAATAAATATAAATAAAGGGAATATCTATTTAAAAAAAAAACATAGAACATATTCTGCTAATATATTTGCAGAATATTGTAATGTGAAATAGTTACAGTAAATATACAGTATAACACTTTATTAATTATAATATTGCATAACTATGTTTTATCTTCTTAAATGCAAAGGGCTCCAATGCACTTATATACTGTGTGTATATATATATATATATATATATATGTCTATGTATGTGTACATATGTATGTATGTGTTTATATGTGTATATGTCTGTAAATACATATATACACATATAAATAAAGGTAATAGAAGGCAGCACTCGCTGGGCTTAAGGATAAGCAATAGAAGCTTTTATTTACGTGACGTTTCAGGGACAGCTCAGCTGTCCCTGAAACTTCACGTAAATAAAAGCAAGTGCTGTCTTCTATTACCTTTATCTCTACCTGCATTCAGCACCCTGGCAACTGGACACCTGTTTGTGCGAGTGCACCAGCCTCTGTAAATATTATACACATATAAATACATATGTACACATATACAGACCTATATATGTATGTATATATATATATATTTATACATACATATCGCAAAAAGGAAGGCACTCGCCGGTTTTAATAAGGATAAAGTTTAATTCCTTATGAAGTAGCGTTTCAGAGTTTTACCTCCGTTTTCAAACTCTGAAACGTTACTTCATAAGGAATAAAACTTTATCCTTATTAAACCCTGTGAGTGCCTTCCTTTTTGCGATATGTTGGATCTGTGAATTATGCAGGATCTCTTTGATGTGCACCCCGGTGGTTCAAAGGTTACAGTGAGTACTAGGCCATGCTATAAAGACTATGGGGCATATTTATCAAGCTCCGGATAGAGCTTGAGGCCCCGTGTTTCTGGCGAACTTGGGGCAAGTCAGTATTAAACTGACCAAAATTGTACATCTGATCAGCACTCACATTCCTGTGAAAGAAATAGGATGGATATTGACTTGGATGAGACTCCTCGGCGGAGTTCAAAGATAGATTATTAAAATTTAACTTTTATTAGAAATTATTAAAATATATTACAAACACACAAAGACAAAAACTTTTAAAATTATAGTCTGCTGTGAAGATGATTTCCTTTATTGAGTAAATCCTCAATAGGAATAGATAAGTAACAAGTTAATTGTGGGCTTCAATGATAAACCTCTTTATAACATAGTAATTCAGGAATCTATTATTAAATACTTATTCCTAGGATGTGCGTAAATTGTATAATTGTGTGGTTTGTCTCTTACTCAGATTATGATAGTCTAATATAATCCTAGGGTGGGAGTAAAGTCAATGTTGCTACCATTTACCCTTTGTTCTCATAGAGTTAGACAATTTATCTGAGAGGATGTTAATTTTCATCAGGTCCTTAATTTACCATGGTTATGTACAATTAGCCAGTAGATCACTAATATTTGGAGTTTTGGCTCTTGTGTCTTTTATAGTAAAACGGTATACCACATTAGTCTAGTGTTACAGGCAGTTTTATTACTATTCCCAATCAAATAGGATTTTTTTTTATTGTTCCCCACTAGATGTCAGTATTGTAACATACAATCATCCTTTCGTTAGGGAAATGACATTCTGTGTGTAATCACGGTACTCAGATTCACCAGAGTGCAGGGAACGTCAGAGAAAATACTGAAAATATTGGTGTAAATATATTGGTGAATTTGCTGTTAGCCTTAATATCACATTAGGATTCTTTAGGAGTCTGTAGGTTATTTTTAGTTTATATTTGGCTCAATTACATTTTTCTTTCAATAAAAGCCAGACACAGGGAGAATAATTTGAAACTTTGTTTCAGCTGTCAAAATTCTTATAGATGAGACAAAATGTTACATTGAGTTATAATGTGATTATGTTTGTTTACAGGGTATCACTTCTCATATATAAGTTCAGGTTCCTCAGAAACTGTTATCTCAATTTACTTTGCGGTTTCAAGCTAATGCTTGTATTATTTTCCTTGGTTTCCTCCTAAACAGGATAACTGTGGCGTTTTTATTAGTGCAAATGTATCTGTGTGCACGGGTTTATGCTGTGCATTAACTCATTATGTACCATACAATTACTAAATGTTATAATTCTTTATTCAACCGGTTAGGCAAATATTTCCTGTTATAGGTTATCACTTTATACCTTTATGTTCCGTCTAATAGTTATATTGTCTGTCCACACCATAAATCTGTCAGCTATAAATAGATACTTTCTACAGAGATTTACCGGCCTATACCTTATTTCTATTAATAAACATTAGATAGTTTCTATAGTGTTTTACCGGGCTATACCTTAGCGGGCTGACCTGTTTCTCTCACAGGTTTATGCATAGATAATAGTAATACTGGGTTTCTAAGGTGGATTACCGGCCTATACCTTGGGTAATTCTAATATAAAAAATGGTAATAGTTGACAGATTTTGCTTTTATAAGGGTATTACATTTATGTTTGAACACATAAGTTACCGGTCTATACCTTTGGTAATTCAAATAAATGTGCTGATAATTGTACGGCTGGTTTTGCCTTTGTGATGGTATTACTTCTAAGTTAAAGCACACAAATTACCGGCCTATACCTTGGGTAATTACGATAAAATCAATAATAATTACTGAACTGGTTTTGCCTTTATGGGGGTATCTCATCTAAGTTAGAGCCTATTAGTTACCGGCCTATACCTTAATTTAGAGATCGAGATTTTATAATGTGTATACACAAGTTGTACACACTATTTTTCTAGGGTTCTTACCGGCCTATACCAGGTGAGTAAAAATACTTTAGTTAGATTCCTAATTCAGCAGGTTACCAATTAATACCTGTGAAAAGTTACCGCTCACTATCACAACTTGTTTATCTATTAGTCAAATGCATATAAATACGGAGAGTGTGGGGATGGCAGTACGCCTTAATGATTTTAAGTTGTCAAATAACCCCTACACCTCCATTATCATCAAACAGCAGACGGGCTAAAATTTACAAACAGACACCTTCCCCTAACATGTTTCGCCAGTAACCTGGCTTTGTCAAAGGGTGCGGGCGCGCCTTTGTTCGGATTATTTATTGGCTCACTACTCCACCTCCTTGCCGGTTATTTAACCAATAGAAAGAGAGGAGACAGAACCACAAAAGTTGTCAGACTCATTTTGATAGCAATCCTAGCATTGGATCGTTGGTTTTTCTTATTGTGTTATTCGTTAAGGTGGATTTTGTGTGAAATTAAAAAAACATAATTTCAAACTAAAATGTATACTCTTCTAATCCTTTATTCCTTATTTTCAGGTTAGTCTCGATTACATCTATTCCCTACACTGAATTAAGAATTATATTGGGAATTATATGGAGCTACATTTTATCTATGCTTAGATAATCTGGTTTCAATCCATTTAGTTAATTGTTATAACTGCTAAGTATTCAGCCTTTATTTTTATCTGGACTCCAGAAATATTTTATTAATAATCTATTTTTATTCACAGAATATTTCCATTTTTGGATTAATGTTTGGCTCATAGTTTTAAGATATTAGGATTTGTCTATATCTTATGTGAGATCAATTTAATGTTATTTTTTATTAGTAAATCGTTTGAGATCCAGTTTTCTCCCATATATTTCTTTAAGTGTTCAAATATCCCACCAAAGGTGAATTGCATTGATATACTGTGATAAAGATTAAAATTAATACCTGCTATAATAGGACAGGTAACTACTTTTTAAATTAATGAGGTGAATGTGAATAGCATCGCCTGATGTTATTACTTATGAGTGATCTGTTATAAATTAGTGTGTCTAACCTAAAAAAGGTTTTTTTTAAATAAGAGGAGGTGATCTAAAAAAAATTATCAAAGTGACTCTATGGGCAAACAAAGTGTATTTGGATCTATTAATGCTAGAGTGAAAGTGGTGTTTTTGATCTCTTTTCGTAAGTGAGTCTCCTACACAAAAAAAATTTTTTAACGAAAAAAAGGAAAAGAAGTGAACTTATTAAATTGAACTTGATGTGTATTGCATTTCTTATACTAAAAAATAATAAGTGGTTTGAGGTGCATTTAGTGGATATTGTTACAAAGTTGGACTTGTGCGGTTTATTATTATAAACAGAGGAATTTATTTTAAAGATCTTATTTTTTGACATAATCTTGATGTTAAAATAACTTTTAATATTGTTTAATTAGGGTTGTAACGAATACGATTTTATCCAAATTCTTTTATTGGTTAGGAGGATTACCACATAAATGGATTCTGTTTTTACTCTAACATGAGTATCAACCTTACAGATAGGAAAAATAGTTGTTATGTTCATTTAGGCCATGCGGTTGAACTGAATTCAGAAGGTAAATCCATCTGCTTTCTTTTTTCAAAAGAGCAGTCTCCATATCTCAGCCTCTTATGCCCAAATTTATTTTTTGTATGCCACTACAAATTAGACTATCAGGTTTGGATTGGTGGTATCTATAGAAATGGTATGCCACTGATGTGATGGATTTCATTTTTGCTAGATCTTTCCCAGCAGGCTCGCCAGAAACACCAGTTATGAAGCAGCGGTCTAAAGACCACTGCTCCATAACCTGTCCACCTGCGCTGAACAGGCGGACAGAGATCGCCACAATTCAACCCGATCGAGTACGATAGGGTTGATTGACACCCCCTGCTGTCGGCCGATTGGCCGCGATTCTGCAGGGGGCGGCATTGCACCAGCAGCTCTTGTGAGCTGCTGGTGCAATGCTGAATACGGAGAGCGTATTGCTCTCCATATTCAGCGAGGTCTGGCTGACCTGATTCGCTCTGTCGGATCAGGTCTGCCAGACTTTGATAAATAGAGGCCTATATATATACACATATATATATATATATATATATCCATCTTTAAAGATGTATATGTATCTATCTCTATGTTAAAGTCCTTTGCCTGCCTATGTTACTATGAGTGTAATTAGTTCCCAAATGATAGCCAGCACACACCTGATGCTCGTGGTAGAGGGCCACTGCAAACACCTCTCTGTAGACTGTAAAAAAACAATTTCCACAGCACCAATGAATCAGGAAAAAAGTTTAACAAACTTGTCTTTTATTAATCCATTTCAGCTTATACAAAGCACTGACACACAGCAGCGTAAAGTGACGTTTCGGGCTGTTAACCCTTACTCATGCTCATACAGAACACCTGTTAGCTGCTCCTTAAGTACCATATGATATTAACCCTTAACACACCTTTAACACACCTAATTACAAGAGTATATCTGAACAACCACAGAATACCACCACCTAGTGGTCAAAAATGTATATTCTTAAAAATGTTAAATACATAGTTAAAAACAAACTGCTGTTAGTTGTTACTTCTTATCTAAATTCATATTCTTATACATTTCATCATATGATAATATTATTATTCATGCTGAAGATTACTTATTCACAGAAGATTATTCACATTTCAAATAGAATTTTTATTTAAACTTTTAAATTTTTACCTACAAGAAAACTGCCATATCTATTTCCCTGTTGATCCCTTTGGGAACTAAAGCATCTAACTTATGTATCCAAAAGGATTCTTTCCTCTTTAACTGTAATTCCCTACTACCACCCCTTCTATGGGGTTCAACGCTATCAATGATTTCCCACCTCAGTTGTGAAATATTATGACCAGCTTCAATAAAGTGACAGGCTACTGGGGCCTTCATGTCCCCGCATCTTATATTTCATCTATGTTGACTGAGGCGATCACGTATTTTTCTAACCGTCTCACCCAAATAGATTTTGGAGCACAGACACTTTATTAGATAAATAACATGTGTAGACTCACATGTGTAAAATTAGTTGATATTAAATTTCTTGCCTGTGTTACACAGTACAATCCATACAGTGCTGAAATAGCCCAATGTCTTAAAAAACATTGGCATGTATTAAAAAATTGCAACACAGATATAGCTGAATTTCAAAACGATCCACTTATGGCATATAGGAGAGTACCTAATATTAAAGATTTAGTAGTCAAAAATGACATTGGTGCTAAAGTAAAAAGACAGACACATATATCATCTAAATCATATGGTACTTATCCTTGTTTAAATTGTGCCAGCTGTCACTCAGTTATAAAGGGTAGAGAGTTTGTACACCCCCAAACAGGCAAGAGATTTAATATCAACAACTTTTACACATGTGAGTCTACACATGTTATTTATCTAATAAAGTGTTCGTGCTCCAAAATCTATTTGGGTGAGACAGGTAGAAAAATACGTGATCGCCTAAGTCAACATAGATGAAATATAAGATGCGGGGACATGAAGGCCCCAGTAGCCTGTCACTTTATTGAAGCTGGTCATAATATTTCACAACTGAGGTGGGAAATCATTGATAGCGTTGAACCCCATAGAAGGGGTGGTAGTAGGGAATTACAGTTAAAGAGGAAAGAATCCTTTTGGATACATAAGTTAGACGCTTTAGTTCCCAAAGGGATCAACAGGGAAATAGATATGGCAGTTTTCTTGTAGGTAACAATTTAAAAGTTTAAATAAAAATTCTATTTGAAATGTGAATAATCTTCTGTGAATAAGTAATCTTCAGCATGAATAATAATATTATCATATGATGAAATGTATAAGAATATGAATTTAGATAAGAAGTAACAACTAACAGCAGTTTGTTTTTAACTATGTATTTAACATTTTTAAGAATATAAATTTTTGACCACTAGGTGGTGGTATTCTGTGGTTGTTCAGATATACTCTTGTAATTAGGTGTGTTAAAGGTGTGTTAAGGGTTAATATCATATGGTACTTAAGGAGCAGCTAACAGGTGTTCTGTATGAGCATGAGTAAGGGTTAACAGCCCGAAACGTCACTTTACGCTGCTGTGTGCCAGTGCTTTGTATAAGCTGAAATGGATTAATAAAAGACAAGTTTGTTAAACTTTTTTCCTGATTCATTGGTGCTGTGGAAATGGTTTTTTTACTATGAGTGTAAGTGTACTTTGTAGTGTATTTTTATCTGTTTTGTGTTCTGAGAACGTGGTAATGATTCTAGCGTAAATTGTGATTGTGCTCACCAATCGCGCTCAACTTATAATATGAGCATAAATTAACCTGCGCGCAAATGTTTGCAAAAAATTCTCGCACAATCATTTGCACACCACTTGTAATCTAGCACTAGGCGTCTCTTGGCTGTTTGTGTTAAGAAGGATGCATGATATTTAATAGTGTGGACAGAGAAAGGAATTAAAAATTAAGTCTAGACATTATTTACTAGATAACAGAGCAGAAACAAGACTTGATAAGTAGCCTTAGATAAGTAGAAAGCAGGTGAATAGGACAGTACTATGGAATACGACAGTATGAACGTATAATTAAGAAAGTCAGCTGAAGTACGGCATTTTCTCCTGCTGCACCCAGCAGAGGGTAATCATTTCTTTAAGTTATGTGTAACATATGTCAGAGCTGGAGTAAGTTTGTAGTTTTAAATCATAGTGAGTGTTTTATTAACAGACAAACTATTAAAAGTAGGACAGAGATTAGTTGGTGGAGAGATGTTTTTAAGATGGTGTTAGTCTATTGATTTTATGGTTCTGTGGAATATGGAGGAAAGTATAAGTGATAGAAGACTAGTGTTTGTAGTGATGCGACATTTAAGAGTGCTGCGGCTTAAAAGAGGACATGGAGAGTGTGAAATAGAACTTCAGTAGCAAAATATCATATCAATCAAGAGTCCATTTTGGTAAATGGGAGTGTCTCTCCATTGTAATAAGGTGTAGGAAGATGAAAGCTGGAGAAATACGAGTTATTTAAAGGTTTAGCAGGTAGAGAATGTAATGCCAGAACCACTTCCTTTTCTTCTACCAGATATAGGGGTGTGTGGCTGAATTGAAGGCCCCCAGTGATGCAGCAAAAGTAGGGGAGAGAGCCAGGAGATACAAGTGTGCATAAATCTGGGCCTATTGCAGACAGAATAATTACACAGTAAAACAGGTGCTTTCACTCAAGAGAAAAACAGTTTATTTTCCATGTTCTTATGTTTAATGGTTAATAATTTATACATAGACGCAAGAGTGTGGGAATCTATAATATTTGCATTTATCTGTAAATACCTATAACAGTTTTTTTCAGTGCCAATAAAATTTTCTTTTTTTGCGTTTACATAAAATATTTGCACAGACAGCCTCTAGGTACTTCTTTTTTTTTTTTTTTTAAACATTTAAATAATTTAAACAAATAAAAAAAATGTCTTTTCATTCCCAGATTTCTGTCCAAGAATGCTGACTCTTCTCATTCTCGCCCTATTGGGGATTTTTTCCTCTGATGCTGCTGACATTAACCTAGGTATGTATGGGACCCTGTATCTCTAGAAATACAAAATAAACTGAATAATTAAAGAGATGTCAAATCACTTTGCATATTTCCTTTTTAATCTCTTCGTTACCTTTATTTTCTTTCCCTCCTTCCGCCCTTCTTGTATCAATTAAAAAATTTTCTTGAAAACACCTTCCTCTGTTTTTTTGTGTGTAATTATTGTGTGACATTTTACAAGAATTAAATAACTGTGGGAAATAAATGGTGTATAAAGTAATTTGTTGTTAGTAAAAAGTTGCAATGTAACAGATTTCTAATTGTTATATATTGATTCTATTAATATAAAATAATATAAATATTAACATCTAACAATTATTTTAGCCGTATATACCCCTTATTACCCTATCGCTTTTTGGCCAACAGTGTGTTCTGTTATAAAAAAATAACACTATATATTACACCTCCTGATACCATAAACTCTTCTTCATAAACTAAATACAGGATGTACATTGCATCTTCTCATACCCTCATTCCTGATGAGTACAGGGCTCCCCAAAGTATATGGCCCGGGGGAAGGTACCCCTCTTGCCCTGCCTAAAGGGCAGCCTGCTAATGCCCCACAAATGGTGTAAATATAGAAAAATTTCTTCTGATGAATTTCCCTTACACGTGGCAATATCACATCATAAAGTTATAGTTATATTAATAGCTGGTGTGGTCATAGACCAGACAACTTTGGTGTCAATTCCAATCTTGAGTTAATGATAGTAATGGAGTTTATGGGGCTAATTTATCAATGTCTGGACATCGCTGAATGGTGAACTGCTTGTGCAATACCGTCCCCTGCAGATTCGTGGCCAATTGGCCACTAGCAAAGGGTTTCAACCAACCTGATCGTACACGATCGGGCGGATTGATGTCCGCATCCTAGTGCGGATACAGGGGTATTTGGCCCCATTCGGGCCATGACAAATCAGCCCCTATGGTGTAAGAAGCCATCTGAGTGCATTTGTATATGGGCATGTTGGATATACTGCTTTAATAAGGGTTGAAAGCATTTAGTAGTTAGGCTAGGGTTAAGTGGTTACTTGGAGGTTTTGTAGATCATAGGATCCTCTGTTACTTAACCCCTTAACTACTAAGGACGTGCCAGGCACGTCCCACAAAAACCGTTCATTAACGACCAAGGACGTACCTGGCACATTCTCAGGGGTTTTAGAGAGGTTGGGGGCTAAAGGGGCATCCTGCACTGCAGAATATATATTTAAAAAAAGCCTTTTATTTTAGTACTGGCAGACTTTCGGGTTATTTTATATGTCAAGGTAATTGACAAAATGTAACTTCTTGATATTTTTTTTTTACATATCGCCTTTGAATGGTTCTATTTATTATTTTGCTGTTTCCTTTTGTTTCATAGAAAAAAGAGATCTTAGCATGGTATGGAGTGATACGGGTTGTGAAAGTAAGTGTCTTGCTACAATGTATCAGTGACATAAAGAAAAGTATTCTGTACAGCAAAGCAGTAATGTCAGTTACCCTCTGAATAGATGTTTCATTCATTAGAACAGAGCTTTCCAAACTTTTCATGTTGGGGACACACTTTTTAGACCTACATCATTTTGCGACACAGTAATTCAGTTGTACTAGCAAACAGGAGGTTAAACTAATTGGTTTTAAGATATACAGACACATACATAATAACACATATAATAACGGAATGTATTTACAAGTAACATTAGGTAAGTATGTGCAAGAATTAAAAAAAAAGTTTAATAACACCTGCCTAGATTACGAGTTTTGCGGTAACAGGGGTGCGGTGCTAACTTGCAAGTTATTCTCACCGCTCACTTACCTACAGCGCTGGTATTACAGGTTTTTACAAACCCAGCGTTAAAATGCAAGAAGTGAGCGTAGAGCAAAATTGAGCTCCACACTTCACTCCAATACCAACGCTGCTTAAGTCAGCGGTGAGCTGGTTGTACATGCTCGTGCACGATTTCCCCATAAACATCAATGGGGAGAGCCGGCTGAGAAAAAGTCTAACACCTGCAAAAAAGCAGCGTAAAACTCAGTAACGCAGCCCCATTGATTCCTATGGGGAAACTAAATTTATGTTTACACCTAACACCCTAACATGAACCCCGAGTCTAAACACCCCTGATCTTACACTTATTAACCCCTAATCTTCCGTCCCGACATCGCCGACACCTGCATTATACTTATTAACCCCTAATCTGCCGCTCCGGACATCGCCACCACCTACATTAACCTTATTAACCCCTAATCTGCTGCCCCCAACATCGCCGACACCTGTATTATATTTATGAACCCCTAATCTCCCGCCCCCAATATCGTCACAACCTACCTACATTTATTAACCCCTAATCTGCCGCCCCCAATGTCGCCGCCACTATTCTAAATGTATTAACCCCTAAACCTAAGTGTAACCCTAACACCCCCTAACTTAAATATAATTAAAATACATCTAAATAAAACTTACTATTAATAACTAAATAATTCCTATTTAAAACTAAATACTTACCTATAAAATAAACCCTAAGCTAGCTACAATATAATAGTTACATTATATCTAGCTTAGGGTTTATTTTTATTTTACAGGCAAGTTTGTATTTATTTTAACTAGGTAGAATAGTTACTAAATAGTTATTAACTATTTACTAACTACCTAGCTAAAATAAATACAAATTGACCTGTAAAATAAAACCTAACCTTACACTACAATTAAATAACTTACATAAATTAAATACAATTAAATTACTTACATAAATGAAATACAATTAAATAAATGAAATACAATTAGCTAAATTACAAAAAAACAAAACACTAAATTACAGAAAATAAAAAACAAATTACAAGATATTTAAAATAATTACACCTAATCTAAGAGCCCTATAAAAATAAAAAAGCCCCCCCAAAGTAAAAAAAAAACCCCTAGCCTAAACTAAACTATCAATAGACCTTAAAAGGGCCTTTTGCTGGGCATTGCCCCCCCAAAAAATCAGCTTTTTTACCTGTAAAATAAAATACAAACAACTCCCCAACAGTAAAACCCACCACCCACACAACCAAACCCCCCCCAATAAAACC
The DNA here is from genome assembly GCF_027579735.1 of Bombina bombina. Lineage (NCBI taxonomy): Eukaryota > Metazoa > Chordata > Amphibia > Anura > Bombinatoridae > Bombina > Bombina bombina. Next base: position 59,080,343 of record NC_069502.1, on the reverse strand, counting down.
CTAACTAAAAAAAACTAAGCTCCCCAATAGGATTGAGCTTACATTCTATTGGCTGATTGGAACAGCTAATAGTATGCAAGCTCAATCCTATTGGCTGATTGGATCAGCCAATATGATTGAAGTTCAATCCTATTGGCTGATTGCATCAGCCAATAGGATTTTTTCAACCTTAATTCCGATTGGCTTATAGAATTCTATCAGCCAATCGGAATCTAAGGGATGCCATCTTGGATGACGTCACTTAAAGAGATATTCATTCTGGAAGAAGACTTTGTTGGAAGAGGATGCTCCGCGCCGGATGTCTTGAAGATGGACCCGCTCCGCTCCGGATGGATGAAGATAGAAGATGCCGTCTGTATGAAGACTTCTGCCCGTCTGGAGGACCACTTCTGCCGGCTTTGTTGAGGACATCTTGCCGCTTGGATGAAGACTTCTTCCGGTAAGTGAATCTTCGGGGTTAGTGTTAGGATTTTTTAAGGGTGTATTGTGTGGGTTTTATTTTTAGGTTAGGGCTTTGGGCAGCAATAGAGATAAATGCCATTTTAAGGGCAATGCCCATCCAAATGACCTTTTAAGGGCAATGCCCACCCAAATGCCCTTTTCAGGGCAATGGGGAGCTTAGGTTTTTTAGTTAGGGTTTTATTTGGGGGTTGGTTGTATTTTATTTTTCAGGTAAAAGAGCTGATTTCTTTGGGGCAATGCCCCGCAAAAGGCCCTTTTAAGGGCCATTGGTAGTTTAGTTTAGGCTAGGGTTTTTTTTATTTTGGGGGGCTTTTTTATTTTTATAGGGCTCTTAGATTAGGTGTAATTAGTTTAAATATCTTGTAATTTGTTTTTTATTTTCTTTAATTTAGTGTTTGTTTTTTTTTTGTAATTTAGCTAATTGTATTTAATTTATTTAATTGTATTTAATTTATGTAAGTAATTTAATTGTAGTGTAAGGTTACATGTTAGTGTAACTTAGGTTAGGTTTTATTTTATAGGTCAATTTGTATTTATTTTAGCTAGGTAGTTAGTAAATAGTTAATAACTATTTAGTAACTATTCTACCTAGTTAAAATAAATACACATTTGCCTGTAAAATAAAAATAAACCCTAAGCTAGCTACAATGTAACTATGAGTTATATTGTAGCTAGCTTATGGTTTATTTTACAGTTAAGTATTTAGTTTTTAATAGGAATAATTTAGTTAATGATAGGAATTTTATTTAGCTTTTTTTTAATTATATTTAAGTTAGGGGGTGTTAGGGTTAGACTTAGGTTTAGGGGTTAATACATTTAGAATAGTGGCGGTGATGTTGGGGGCGGCAGATTAGGGGTTAATAAATGTAGGTAGGTTGCAGCGACATTGGGGGAGGGAGATTAGGGGTTAAAAAATATAATGTAGGTGTCGGCGATGTTGGGGGCAGCAGATTAGGGGTTCATAAGTATAATGTAGGTGGCGGCGATGTCCGGAGCAGCAGATTAGGGTTTAATAAATATAATGTAGGTGTCGGCGATGTCGGGGGCAGCAGATTAGGGGTTAATAATATTTAACTAGTGTTTGCGAGGAGGGAGTACGGCGGTTTAGGGGTTAATATGTTTATTCTAGTGGCGGCGATGTCCGGAGAGACATATTAGGGGTTAATAATTTTATTTTAGTGTTTGCAATGTGGGAGGGCCTCGGTTTAGGGGTTAATAGGTAGTTTATGGGTGTTAGTTTACTTTTTAGCACTTTAGTTATGAGTTTTATGCTACAGCTTTGTAGTGTAAAACTCATAACTACTGACTTTAAAATGCGTTAGAAATCTTGACGGTAGAAGGTGTACCGCTCACTTTTTGGCCTCCCAGGCAGACTCGTAATACCGGCGCTATGCAAAGCCCATAGAAAAAAGCCTTTATGAAATTTACGTAAATTGGTTTGCGGTAAGGCCAAAAAAGTGTGCGGTGCACCTATACCTGCAAGACTTGTAATACCAGCGGTAGTAAAAAAGCATTTTTCACCTTACTGCAAAACTCGTAATCTAGCCGACCAACAGATACTTACTATTTTAATGGGATGTATGAGGTTGATGGGATGAACACAGTTTCTGAATATTTGGTGGAATATTAGATAAAGACACTCGCATTTCATCATCAAGCATTTTTATGCTTCCACTTTCTATCTGTATATCAAGAGCAGGAGCAGCAATGCACTACTGGGAGCTAGCAGCAAAAAATCAAATATTTGAGATATGAAATAATAAAAGGCAATGGCGTAGATTTATACGCTGTTGGTATTTAACATTGCACAAGCATTTCTTGTGAAATGCTTGTGCCATGCCGCCCCCTGCACATTTGCGGCCAATTGGCTACTAGCATGGGGTGTCAATCATCCCAATCTAAAAAGGTGGCAGCCAAGTTATGGAGCAGTGGCCTTACAACTGCTGCTTGTTAACTTAAAGGGCCATGATACCCAAATGTTGAAACACTTGAAAGTGATGCAGCATAGCTGTAAAAAGCTGACTAGAAAATATCACCTGAACATCTCTATAGATATTTTACCTCAAAAAATCCTCAGTAGCCACATCCCATTGTAAAGGACTTTAAGCAGAAAATCAGTATGTCTGTCCCGGGACAGGCAAAAGAGCGAGCTTCGTGCACACTCATATTATTTTCCTATTCAGCTTAAGGAAGTTTACTATGAAATCTCATGAGAGTTAATATGTAAAAAAAATATGTGGTCTTATGTGTTTCGATGTTCAAATACCTTTTGTACTCTGTTGAGCTGAAACATTAAAAAATATCTTCCTTTTTACATAGAGCTGTCAATGTGATATTTGCTATTCAGTGTTTTTTTACAGGTATGGTGCATCACTAGTGATTTAGGATAAGGGTAAGATATATTGTGCTGAAGGTAAATTATATAAATATTTAAAAACAAAAATACAGCCAAAAAGTTAAATTATTAAAGGACTCTTGTCATGGAGTGATAAATGTGTTTTTATTAGGGCAGTTATTCACAAGAACGAAAAAAAATCTCTCAATCTCTAAATTTCTCAACATGATCAAAAAACTGATTAAATGTTTCTCCTTTGAAGGTAACTGACGTAAACTTTTTTGTTTTCTTTATATTTTATGAAAACAGATAAAAATATTGCACTTCAAGGTCGTGCGACACAGTCGTCTGTCTATACAGATAAGCATGATGGTAGCTTTGCACTAGCTATGAATGCAATAGATGGAAACACAGATACAGACCTTCATCATGGGTCATGTATGCACACCAACTATGAATATAATCCGTGGTGGAGAGTAGATTTGTTACGTTGTTACAAAATATCAAAGGTGGTGGTTACAAACAGAGGGGCTTATGGGTCAAGACTGAACGGAGCAGAAATTGTCATTGGAAACTCCTTGGGAAATAATGGGAACAACAATCCGAGGTAAAAAACACAAATGTATAAGATTCTTAATCTATAGTTAAGAGAAAATGTATTCTGAAATGCGTAAAAAGTAGATAGTTGTTGGATAATTAACATCTGCATTTCTGACATATAGATTTAACCCATTTGTTTAGTGCTTTTAATAATTTACAAATAAAAAGCTTAGATTCTGTTTGAAACTGAAAAGATTATTACAAATGTACCCACTTAAAATCTCCATTGTATTTTATGGTATTTAAAGCTAAGGCTGAGCCCTTTCTCTCAGCCTCACTGGGATCCTTAATGTCTCTTGTTTAATATTTCTTTAGCTTTTACTGCACTACTAAAATTTTCAGTACAAGGTGGAGGGTTAAATGCAAATTCAGCTATTTTGAATGGCAAAATGAAGGTAAAGGACATATTTGTAAACAAATGAACACACTCCGGGGGCGCGATTACATATACGGCCCAGGCTTCAGCGTAAGCGCTGCAACCCACACCGCCCATAATTTCACCTCGCACATAGGGGTATTACATAAACCCTGCCGGCAGTTCATAAAGTGCTGTAAGTCTAATAAATTAGCGATGTCCAGAAATGAGCGTAAATACAAATTTCTGGAGTCGCCAGTGACTTACGGTACTTTAGAAACTGCCGGCACCTAAGAAAAGTAAAGAAAATAACAAATCTCCCGTAAAAGTCTAACCTGCCTCCAAAAAATAAGCCTGACACGTAAAAATCCCTATATCCGCAATCCCCCCTCTCACTACTAATAATAAATGTATTAACCCCTAGACCGACAACCCCCACAACGCAATAAGCCTAATTAAACTATTAACCCCTATATCCGCCATCAAACCTAAACCACAAGTAATAACTCAATTATTAACCCCTAAATCCGCCAACCCCAACATCGCAAACTACCTATTAAAACTATTAACCCTTAATCCGCCATTAGCCCACAACGCAATAAACCTATTCAAGTATTAACCTCTAAACCTCCATAGCCCACAACGCAATAAACCTATTCAAGTATTAACCCCTAAACCACCATAGCCCACAATGCAATAAACCTAACCCCTAACCTAAACCCCCTAACCTAACACCCCCTAAATGAACCCAAATTACCTAATTAACCAAATACTAAAGTTACTATTAAATTAAAAAAAACTAACACTAGTTTAAAAATACAAATAAACTAAGTATAAATTAAACGGACAGTCTAATCAAAATTCTGGAGTAGACTGTCCCTTTCAGCTACAATTACAGAAAATAAAAAAATCTTTCGCCTAGATTTAGAGTTTTGTCGGTAAAGACCCGCGTAGCTAACGCAGCTTTTTTTCCCAACCCACCCTTCCAACAACGCTGGTATTTAGAGTTGTCTGAGGGGCTGCGTTAGGCTCAAAAAAGGGTGCGTTGAGCCTAACTTAGCTCCACTTCAACTCTCAATACCAGCGTTGCTTACGGCAGCGGTAAGCTGGAAAAACGTGCTCATGCTCGATATCCCCATAGGAAACAATGGGGCATTTTGGGCTGAAAAAATACCTAAAACCTGCAAAAAAGCAGCGTTTTTTCAGCTCCTAACGCAGCCCCATTGTTTCCTATGGGGAAACACTCTCTAAGTCTACATCTAACACCCTAACATGAACCCCCGAGTCTAAACACCCCTAACCTTACACTTATTAACCCCTAATCTGCCGCCCCCGCTATTGCTGACACCTGCATTATATTATTAACCCCTAATCTGCCGCTCCGTACACCGCCGCAACCTACATTATAGCTATTAACCCCTATCCTGCTGCCCCTAACACCGCTGACCCCTATATTATATTTATTAACCCCTAATCTGCCCCCCCCCCAACGTCGCCGCTACCTAACTACACTTATTAACCCCTAATCTGCCGACCGGACCTCGCCGCCACTATAATAAATGTATTAACCCCTAAACCGCTGCACTCCCGCCTCGCAAACACTAGAATAAATTGTATTAACCCCTAATCTGCCCTCCCTAACATCGCCGCCACCTACCTACAATTATTAACCCCTAATCTCCCGCCCGCACCGTGGCCGCTACTATAATAAAGTTATTAACCCCTAAACATAACTCTAACCCTAACACCCCCCTAACATAAATATAATTTATATTAATCAAAATAATATTGCTAAAATTAACAAAAGTATTCCTATTTAAAACTAAATACTTACCTATAAAATAAACCCTAATATAGCTACAATATAAATAATAATTACATTGTAGCTATTTTAGGATTTATATTTATTTTACAGGCAACTTTGTATTTATTTTAACTAGGTACAATAGCTATTAAATAGTTAATAATTATTTAATAGCTACCTAGTTAAAATAACTACACAATTACCTGTAAAATAAATCCTAACCTAAGGTACAATTAAACCTAACACTACACTATCATTAAATTAATTAAATAAATTACCTACAATTACCTAAAATACAATAAAATTACCTATTCCATAATACAAAAAAAACACTAAATTAAAAAAATAAAAAAGAATGACAAGCAGTTTAAACTAATTATACCTAATCTAAGCCCCCTAATAAAATAAACCCCCCCAAAATAAAAAATTCCCTACCCTATTCTAAAATACAAAAGTAATCAGCTCTTTTACCATCCCTTAAAAGGGCTTTTTGCGGGGCCTTGCCCCAAAGTAATCAGCTCTTTTGCATGAAAATAAAATACCCCCCCCAACATTACAACCCACCACCCACATACCCCTACTCTAACCCACCCAAACCCCCCTTAAAAAAAACTATCGCTAATCCCCTGAAGATCATCCTACCTTGAGTCGTCTTCACTCAGCCGAGCCGAATTCTTCATCCAAGGTGCGCAGAGGAGGTCCATCATCCGGTAGAAGTCTTCATCCAAGCAGGGCAAGAAGAGGTCCTTCATCCGGTAGAAGTCTTCATCCAGGCGGCGTCTTCAATCTTCATCCATCCGGAGCGGAGTGGAGCCATCTTCAAAGGAGCCGACGCGGAGCCATCCTCTTCTACCGACGGACTAACGACGAATGAAGGTTCCTTTAAGGGACGTCATCCAAGATGGCGTCCCTTCAATTCCGATTGGCTGATAGAATTCTATCAGCCAATCGGAATTAAGGTAGAAAAAATCTGATTGGCTGATTTAAACAGCCAATAGGATTTCAGTAGCTCTCATCCGATTGGCTGATTTGAATTTGAAGACTCAAATCAGCCAATAGGAATTCAAGGGACGCCATTTTTAATTGCGTACCTTGAATTCTTATTCAGTGTACAGCGGAGATTGTATGAAGAAGATCATCCACGCTCCATGGCTCCACGGTCGCCAGTCTACAGTTCCAGGTTTGCCAGTCTTCAGCTCCGCGGTCATCGGTCATCAACTCCGCCCTCCGCTCCACGCCGGCTGGTTCCTGGAAGAAGAAAGAAGAGGTCGCCACTTGGAAGAAGACTTCAACGCCTGGAACAGGACCTTCTCCGCCGGACTTTAGGACAGGTGAGGACCACTTGGGGGTTAGACTTAGGGTTTTTTAAGGGGTTTTTGGGGGGGTTTATTTTATTTAGATAGGGTGGGCAGAAAAAGACCTGAATGCCCTTTTAAGGGCAATGCCCAACAAATGCCCTTTTCAGGGCAATGGGTAGTTTAGGGTTTTTAGTGATAGGTTATTTTATTTGGGGGGTTTGGTGGGTGGGGGGGTTTACTGTTGGGGGGGGGGGAGTTGTGTATTTTTTGGAAAAAGAGCTGATTATCTTGGGGCAATGCCCTGCAAAAAGCCCTTTTAAGCGCTACTGTTAATTTACTATATTAGGCGGTGTTTTTATTTTGGGGAGCTTTTTAATTTTCATAGGAATTAGGTATAATCTTTGTAAAATTTTGTAATTTTCTTTATTATTTTCTGTAATCTTAGATTTTTTGTATTTTCTGTAATTAAAGCTTAAAGGGACAGTATACTCCAGAATTTTGATTAGACTGTCCCTTTAATTTATACTTAGTTTATTTGTATTTTTAAAGTAGTGTTATTTTTTTTTTTTTATTTAATAGTAACTTTAGTATTTGGTTAATTAGGTCATTTGGGTTAATTTAGGGGGTGTTAGGTTAGGGGGGGTTAGGTTAGGAGCTAGGTTTATTGGGTTGTGGGCTATGGCGGTTTAGGGGTTAATACTTGAATAGGTTTATTGTGTTGTGTGTTAATGGCAGATTAAGGGTTAATAGTTTTAATAGGTAGTTTGAGATGTTGTGGTTGGCGGATTTAGGGGTTAATAATTTAGTTATTACTTACGGTGTGGGTTTGATGATGGATATAGGGTTAATACACTTTATCAGTTATTGCGGTGGGGGATTGCGGTTTTCAGGTAGATAGACATTGCGCATGCGTTAGGTGTTAGTTTATTTTTGCAGGCATTTTCGGGAGTTACGGTGCTCCCATACTCAGCACAAGGCTTGCTACGGCTGCCTTTTATGGCGAGGTAAAAATGGAGTAAGATTTCTCCATTTTCGCCACGTAAGTCCTTGCGCTGGATATTGGATATCGATTTATGATGCGGTCCCATGTTAGCCTATGGGAATAAAAATTGCATGCAACGGGTGAAATATATGTGCTGCATTTATATGCGGCGTTGCTGGCTTTTGCGGGCGACACCGCATATATAATGGAGCCCCATTAGTTTAAATGGATCATTCGGAACACATTTAAAGGGAGATAATTAATTAGGGTAATTGAATGCAGATCCCTACCATTTTCTTTTAATACATTTGTCCATTGAACCTCTACTGGAAATAGCTATCCATGCATTTACTACAGAATGTGGGGGTGCTTCACAAATAGACACTAATAATAATATATTTTATGTGAGGGTTTACAAAACAATACTCTTGAACCTGACAACCTCCAGCTTCAAATCAGGACTCTCAACACTGATAGCAATTCAGAGATCTCCTTGTCAGCTGAATGATTAATTTAAGCTTCACTTCTGTTTTCTTTTTTGTTAAATGTGTTATAGGACCATGCTTGTTAGTTTTATTTTATTTCATGCTCAGTCCGCTTGCTGCCTGTTTTTTCTTTCCAGGGGCTTTATACAAACACACTGGACAAAGAATTACACAGAGAGTGCTGCCATAAAGATATCCGCCACTCTTTGGTGGTTTGTCCCGAGACCAGCATAGACACACAAGCCGACTTTAATTTGTTGCTTTGACTTTCAAAGATTGTGTTGTCTACCATTTTACACCCATTTTGCAAACTTTTTAATCTATTAAACCTCTTTTAATGTGAGAGTGCCCTACAAATTAGGGAGACATAAAAACATAATCTATCCCCCATTAAGTTGCAACAGCCTTATTTTGGACCACCCAAAAAAATAATTGTAAAATAAAAGGTTTTTTTTTTTTTTTTTTAGGGGGGTAAAGGCTTTAAGGGCCACTGACATAAATTAACTAAAACATTCACTGTATAATTGTGGAAGGATTACGACGTAAGCAATCTATTTGCACTGTATTATATTAAAGTAAGCTTTCCCCTCCATTCAAGACAAACAGAATATTCAAATTTGGGAAGAATTGAGTGAACCAGATATGACATAGTAGTAGTTGTACCTCTGGGAGATGTACTACAAAGTATAAAGTAAAATTGTTGCTCTACCATATTAGAAAATATGCTCATTATGGGCTAGATTACAAGTGGAGAGCTAATTTATCGCTCGCCCATTTACGGGCTCACAATAACTAACCAGCCATTACAAGGGGCTGGTTATTGCTAATGCAAGCTTGTGGTTGCAATGAGCACTGATAAAATTAACCAGAGATCAGATCTGGTTGATTGACACCCCCTGCTAGCGGCTAATTAGCCGCAAATCTGCAGGGGGTGGCATTGCACCAGTAGTTCACAAGAACTGCTGGTGCAATGATAAATGCCGACAGCGTATGCTGTTGGCATTCATCGATGTGCGGCGGACGAGATACGCTACTTTGTATCATGTCCACTCGCACTTTTACAAATATGCCCCATAGTGTGCCTTTAAAAAAAAAAATATGAGCATCTTTAATTTTATTTTTAAAAAAACTGCACGATGCAGTTTTATGGGGTTAAAGTTGGCTGGTGTGGGGTGTCAGAAAAAAAAAAACGGCACTAAAAAGTGCCTTTACATTGCGGTCTATGGGGAACTGTATTTCTCTAGCCCAGGGAGGAAAAGTTACTACAAGCCCAGGGGGGGAAGCTAGTAGTCCACTCAATGTTAAAGATAGGAAAAAGTTAAATATTTAAGTCGTCTGCTGCAATTTCTAAATTGTCCGCTGCAATTTCTAAGTCATCCAGGACCACTGGACTACTGGAAATTTCAAGCCCTACATATATATGTCATACTCTGCAAGGGTGCAGGTTCAGGAGTTGGGAGCTGTTGTGCAGAGGTGTCAGGCTCTGGGGTTAAAGTTGTGTTTTGTCTGCGTGTGTCTTTCCTTTTTGGCATAATTAAACAGGTACAAGGTTTTAGGAAATAAAAGGTGATGGTTTTATTTATAGGTTAATTAGCAATGCAGAGATATGCAATTAGATAAGACAATGTCTATAGGATGAAGTATTAGGCAGGAATACAGATCTTTGTAATAACAGGCAGGATACTTGCATATGCTGTAAATTGGAACTGTGTAATAACAGGCTGGAATGCAGGGCTTTGTAATAACAGGCAGGATTCTTGCATATGCTGTAGACTGGAACTGTGCAATAACAGTCAGGAATGCAGCGCTTTGTATAACAGGCAGAATACTTGCATATGCTGTAGACTGGAACTGTGTAATAACAGGCAGGAATGCAGGGCTTTGTATATCAGGCAGGATATTTGCATATGCTGTAGACTGGAACTGTGTAAAAACAAACAGGAAACTTGCATAGACTGCAAACTGGAACTCTATAGTATCAGGTAACAAGCAAGCAAAAGTACCTGAGTCAGTCTTTAGGAAATAGAGAATTAGGCAAGATCAATTGCCAGGAAATCAGTCCAAAAACAAAACACAGTGCCAAGGGAATATCCAGAAGAGTAGTCAGGAAATGAAGCAGAAATCAGGAACCAGGAAATCCAACAAATCTGTATTTCACTCAGGAAACAGGACCAGAGGGTCTTTCAGAGAATAACACTCAATTTCAAGGCCCAGAACTGCCAGCAAATCTCCCAGATATAGCAGGCTGCTGATTAAATGATTTGTTTCAGCTGGTAAGCAGGTGAAGCCAGAGAGCCAAAGTTGCAGCAAACGGAAAAAAAAAACAATATTCTTAGCCTGTGATCAAGCCATCTGGTGGCAGAGAGGCAAGACAACAGGCTGGGAAAGAACAGCAGCAGAAATAGAAACAGGTCCCAGGTTCAATTCCAGGCTGGGTCATGACAGTACCTCTTCCTCAAGGACAACCTCTGGGCGGACTTAGCATTCTCATATAGCTCCAGATGTTTAATGCGTACTAGCATGCCATCAGAGGCATAAGTACAATCAGGGGGTATTATCTTTTTTGAAGGGCTCTCCAGAAGAGGATTCTGCGGACTGGAATTAGTATAGAGGGCCCCAACAGGACTGATCTTTGGTTTCTGTGCAGTTATAGGCTTTAGGTTCTGAACAGGTGGGTCTGAGGAAGAGGAGGTAAAGGACCATTTGACCGAACAGCAGTTTGAAGCACTGTCCCTTCAGTGTCAGAATCAGTATCATCTTCAATTGTTGAATAGTTAGACATTTCTTCTGAAATGCACAAAGATGAGAATATAGCTGCATTTGGTAGGCAAATCTTTGGATTCATAGTACTAGGATTCTGTGGATGACATGTTAGTACTTCACAGGAATCAGAGTCTTTGGAAGGTGCAGTCCTAGGCTGATCAAAGTTGGGATGTAAAATAGAACCTATGCAGAGCTCATCGCCAGAGGAATCCGAAGTGGGATTAAAGTTTGACTTCCTATCTCTAGCCTGTCCACTTGATGATTTAGGATTTAGAGGTTGAGCCCCCAGAACAGACTTCTTAGGGGGTCTCACTGGACAAAAAGATATTACATGCCCAGTAGCTCCACAATAGAAACATAAGCCATTAGTTCTCCTTCTGGCCATTTCATCAGTGGTAAGAGGGGTTGATATCCTCCTTTGAATTGATAAGGATACAGCCTTTGGGGTAGTGGACACAGGAGTAGGAGTGCCAAACCCAGAAATTTTTTTATTGATAAAGTCTTTCAGGCTATCCTGTAAAGTCTGGAATCCTGCAGTGAAATCTTGGATAAGTGACTTCAATGCATCTGGAAGGGATTTTAGAATTTGGTTAAGTTGTAGTAGATGAGAGTCCACAGACAAAATTCTCTCTAACACTTCAGTCAAAGAGTGAATCACCTCTGCAAGCTCCAATGTAGGGCCTTGACATTCTGTCATACTCTGCAAGGGAGCAGGTTCAGGAGTTGGGAGCTGTTGTGCAGAGGTGTCAGGTTCTGGGGTTAAAGTTGTGTTTTGTCTGCGTGTGTCTTTCCATTTTCGGCATAATTAAACAGGTACAAGGTTTTAGGAAATAAAAGGTGATGGTTTTATTTATAGGATAATTAGCAATGCAGAGATATGCAATTAGATAAGATAATGTCTATAGGCTGTAGTATTAGGCAGGATTACAGATCTTTGTAATAATAGGCAGGATACTTGCATATGCTGTAGATTGGAACTGTGTAATAACAGGCTGGAATGCAGGGCTTTGTAATAACAGGCAGGATTCTTGCATATGCTGTAGACTGGAACTGTGTAATAACAGGCAGGAATGCAGCGCTTTGTATAACAGGCAGAATACTTGCATATGCTGTAGACTGGGACTGTGTAATAACAGGCAGGAATGCAGGGCTTTGTATATCAGGCAGGATATTTGCATATGCTGTAGACTGGAACTGTGTAAAAACAAACAGGAAACTTGCATAGACTGCAAACTGGAACTCTATAGTATCAGGTAACAAGCAAGCAAAAGTACCTGAGTCAGTCTTTAGGAAATAGAGAATTAGGCAAGATCAATTGCCAGGAAATCAGTCCAAAAACGAAACACAGTGCCAAGGGAATATCCAAAAGAGTAGTCAGGAAATGAAGCAGATATCAGGAACCAGGAAATCTAACAAATCTGTATTTCACTCAGGAAACAGGACCAGAGGGTCTTTCAGAGAATAACACTCAATGTCAAGGCCCAGAACTGCCAGCAAATCTCCCAGATATAGCAGGCTGCTGATTACATTATTTGTTTCAGCTGGTAAGCAGGTGAAGCCAGAGAGCCAAAGTTGCAGCAAACAGAAAAACGCAATATTCTTAGCCTGTGATCAAGCCATCTGGTGGCAGAGAGGCAAGACAACAGGCTGGGAAAGAACAGCAGCAGAAATAGAAACAGGTCCCAGGTTCAATTCCAGGCTGGGTCATGACAATATATTTACAGTATGTGTTAATATTTGTATTAACACATAAACATATAAACACATAAATATATAGGTATATATTCATAAACATATATATATTTAAATCTGCTGCCTATCGCTGTGCAACTTACCCCATTTGGTGCGCTAGATTTTCCTGCTGTGTCTCACGGCATGAGAACAAGGCTCCCATTGAAGCCTATGGAAGCGCACTCTCATGAGCGCAATGCTTCCCTGCAATGCATCCGCATTGTGCTCAACTTGTAATACCAGCGCATATTTGTGCTGGTATTACTTAGTGGAGCTCAAATATCGCTTTCCCAAAAGCAATATTTTTCTCTCCACTTATAATCTAGCCCTATGTCAGCTAGAAAGCAGACTGGCATTGTCTTGAGCAAAGATGGAAGCATTCACTATGAAAAGAGTTAATTATGTGATATATCTACTAGCCTTATTGGAGTGCAGTAATCGACTAAGCCTAACATCTTCATATACTACATAAGAACCTTAATTTAACTGGTGCTGACTAGGTAAAATACAGCAAAAGAAGGAAAACAGCAAGACATAAAAATGATATACCTTTAAGGAAAGAATGGTATCACCCAGTTTGAATAATTTTGCATTACATTTTACCAGCTAGTGAAACAAATTGTCAAGTGTTAAGGTATTAGTTTTGACTATGCAAGAGGAAATCAATTGTTATTTGTTAGTGGGCAGAACTAATATTTACATGTGTATATGTATTTATTATATGACATGATATCCGACACAGCTAACAAGATTGATAGATCGATAAAAACGTGAGAACAGAAATCAGGCCAGAAACATTGAGAGAGGGTTTTTAACAAAGCTGATATTACAATCTTTCATTGTATTTCATACTTAAATTGTCAGGATTGTAAAGTAGTGTGTGGTTAGGAACAATTCTCTTGAGTATTGTATTGTCATGATTGGGAGAAAAGTATTTGCCTTTCAGTTTTGTTTGTTTAAAACCGTAAATCTTATTACAGTTATAGAAATGCAACGAACACAAACCCCTTTCTGTAAAATTAAAGTTTTGAAAACGTTAGTCTAAACAGTGAGTTCTGCAGGACCAGCTCAACCATGGGACCTAGTGGGTCCAGAGGACCCAGGCAGCACAATTTCTTGACCGGGCCCTGAAGTTCTGGAATTTTCGGCTTTATTTAAAACCTTGTGATTTAGCAGTTTTTGAACATATGTAAAGTATGGGAACTGTGAAAAACTGTTTAAGCAGATGATACTATTAATGATTTCCCACGCTTTTTTCTTGTTTGCACATCTGTTAAATAGGGAAAAAAAAATTGTCAATCGTTTTAAATATTATTTTTTTTAAAAATGTATCCTATAATATAAAAGGCCAAGTGTGTTTGTCCAAAGCTGTCATGCGCAGTAGAGACAGCGTGAGGGAAAACACACCTGGTCTTAGAGTCTACCTGATTTACTGTCCGCGGCGTTACAAAGGTGGGTATGGCCGGGCGTTAGCGGGCATGGCCGGACATGGTGTGGGTGGGACCGGACGGGGCAGGTGTGGGGGTGTGGAGAGACAGATCAAAAGAGAGGGGAGAGAGAGAGAAAGAAAGGGGAAGAGAGCAAAAGAGATGCGAAAGAGTAAAAGAGAGGGGAGAGAGAGCAAAAGAGAGGGGAAATAGCAAAATAGAGGGGAAAGAGAAAAAGAGAGGGGAAAGAGCAAAAGAGGGAGCAAAAGAGAGGGGGAGAGAGAGAGCAAAAGAGAGGGGGAGATAGAGAGAGAGAGAGCAAAAGAGAGGGGGAGAGAGAAAATAGAGGGGGGAAGAGAGAGAGCAAAAGAGAGAGAGAGAGAGCAAAAGAGAGGGGGAGAAATAAAAAAGAGAAGGGGGAGAGAGAAAGAGAGAGAGCAAAAGAGAGGGGGAGAGAGAGCAAAAGAGAGGGGGGAGAGAGAGCGCAAAAGAAAGGGGGGGAGAAAGAGCAAAAGAGAGGGGGTGTAACATATGCCTGCCTGATATCACTGTCCCTTTAAGATTACCTTCCCTGCTACTGACAATCATACTGTTTGGGGAGTATCTGCATTCAACTTACCTGCCTAATTAATGAATCATTCATGCACCTGATTCCCTCAGCCTCTTTTTAAACCTTTAAAGCTTTAAAGTTTTTTTCCAGAACAACAGAGGTCTGTGACTGTTCCTGCATAGATTTTACCAGCATATTCAAACTACAGCTTTCCTTTTAGCTATGCTTAAAATAATCTAATCACAAGTTTTCATATAATTCCATTTTGTTTCCTGGACACTGCTACTTAACAAACTCTGAACTTTATTCTAAATTACAAGTATGCATTTGGTTATAATCACTCTCTAATTACTACAATAGCATCTTACTCAGAACTTTATAACTATTCTCTGCTACAAGTTGTCATAGCTGAAATATCCTCCTCCAAATATGTTAATATATTCAGAACTCTGCATCTATGTGTTCAGTTAAACAGCTTTCCTGTGATTCTCCAATATATGCTCAAACAGTATTTAATGCCTTAAACTTGCATCTTGTCTATCACCTGTGCTGCTCTGCTTATTACTGACATACAGCTCTATATAATATTATGTACTGTGAGCCTGCAACAAACCTTTGCATCTATGAGTCAATCTTCTACCAGTTTACTCTGAAGCCTGAACATCTTACATTGCTATATTTTTTACTCATGAATCCTGCAGCTACTCCTATTAACTATAAGTTACAGTATCAATTTATGTTTCCATTGAAGCCAGAATATATTGTATATATATATATATATATATATATATATATATATATATATATATATATATATATATATATATATATATATATATATATATATTTCACTCTCCATGAATTCTACAATAACTTCTTGTAACTATAAATCACAGAATATCATCTATCCACGTCCAGGATACTCTTCCCCGTGTCAGGGGTCTGTGTCTCCAATTCCCTACCACTGCCCCGAGGGTCTGTGTCCTGTGCGCATATACATCGGAACATGACAGGGGGCGAGAAAGAGAGAGGGTGGGAGAGAGAGAGAGGACAGAGAGAGAGGGAAGAGAGAGGAAAAGAGAGGGGGAGAGAAGGAGAGGGGGAGGGAGCAAAAGAGGGGGAGAGAGCAAAAGAGGGGGAGAGAGAGCAAAAGAGAGGTGGGAGAGAGAGAGAGAGAGAGAGAGAGAGGGGGGGAGAGGGGAGGGAGAGAGAGAGGGGGAGAGAGCAAAAGAGGGGGGGGGGAGAGAGTGAGCAAAAGAGAGGGGGGAGATAGAGAGCAAAAGAGAGGGGGAGATAGAGAGCAAAAGAGAGGGGAGAGAGCAAGCAAAAGAGAGGCGGGAGAGCAAAAGAGAGGGGAAAGAGCAAAAGAGAGGGGAGAGAGAGAAAAAGAGAGGGGAGAGAGCAAAACAGAGGGGAGAGAGCAAAAGAGAGGGATCAGAAAGCAAAAGAGAGGGATACGAGAGCAAAAGAGAGGGTGGAGAGAGAGAGAAAAAGAGAGGGAGAGAGAGAGAGCAAAAGAGAGGGGGGAGAGAGAGAGAGCAAAAGAGAGAGGGGAAAGAGAGAGCGTAAAAGAGAGGGGGGAGAGAGAACGCACAAAAGAGAGGGGGGAGAGAGAGCGCAATAGAGAGGTGGAGATAGAGCGCAAAAGAGAGGGGGAGAGATAGAACGCAAAAGAGAGGGGGGAGATAAAAAGCACAAAAGAGAGGGGGGTAGAGAAAGAGCAAAAGAGGGAGGGGAGAGAAAGCAAAAGAGAGGGGAGAAAGCAAAAGAGAGGGGAGAGAGAGCAAAACAGAGGGGGGGGAGAGAGAGCAAAAGAGACGGGGAGAGAGAGAGCAAAAGAGAGGGGGAAAGAGAAAGCAAAAGAGAGGGGGGAGAGAGAGCAAGGGGTGGGACCACTGTACTGCAAAAAATGTCCTGCGTGAACGGGCTTTAGGACTAGTATAATATAAAAAGTTAAAAGGACCCAACTGTTGATACCCAAATGTTGAAGCACTTGAAAGTGATGCAGCATAGATGTAAAAAGCTGACTAGAAAATATCATCTGAACATCTCTATGTAAAAAAGGAAGATATTTTACCTCAAAATCTCCTTAGCAGCCACATTCTATTGTAAAAGGATTTTAACCAGCCAATCAAGATGCTAGTCTTGGGACTTGCTATGGAATGTGCCTCTGGCATGTGCAGGCATAGTCACATTATTTCCCTCCTCAGGTTAAAGAAGTTTACTCTGAAATCTCGTGCAATTTCAGTAAAAACTAAATTACTAAATTAAGGAAGCACAAAGCCTGATGTCTTGGGGTCACACTTGACTTGGATCTTTCTCTCACTCACATTCAGTCCTTGGCTAAAGCCTGCCACTTCCACCTTAAAAACATCTCTAAAATTAGACATTTCCTTACACAAGACACAACTAACTTAATCCATTCTCTCATCCTTTCCCGCCTTGACTACTGCAACTCCACCCTCTCTGGTCTCCTTAGCTGCCATCTAGCTTCTTTACAACCCATAATGAATGCCTCTGCCAGGCTCATCTTCCTTACACGTCACTCATCTGATGCACCTCTCTGCCAATCCCTTCACTGGTTTTCTCTTGCGTCCAGGATTAAACACAAAATTCTGGCTCTGACATAAAAAGCCCTCAACTGCACTCACTGCTCCCCCCCTATATCTCATACAATGGGCTTCATGTACGAAGCAGCAAAAGCTGCTCCGGAACCCTTGCGGGGCAGGTTCCCATATGCAAGCCTGCTTCCTGCAATGTAAGAAGTAGCGGTCATTAGCCGAGTGACCTTAACTTCTAAACGAGAAAAATTAACACTTTTTTTTTTTATTTCATTATCAGCAACAATCTAAATGCCCACAGCCTTTATACAGTAAAATATACTTCACACACTAGTTTAGGGTTAATAGTCTTGGGCTATTTATTTTCCAGACAATTTTGTGCACTTAAAAAGCAGTAAATCCAAGCCTAACTAAACTACTAAATAGATAAGACACTTAAAATTTTGGTTCGCGAACGGCGGACTCGAACTTCCGCTACTGTTCGCGAACCGCGCGAACCGCTATTGACTTCAATAGGCAGGCGAACTTTAAAACCCACAAGGACTCTTTCTGGCCACAATAGTGATGGAAAAGTTGTTTCAAGGGGACTAACACCTGGACTGTGGCATGCCGGAGGGGGATCCATGGCAAAACTCCCATGGAAAATTACATAGTTGATGCAGAGTCTGGTTTTAACCCATAAAGGGCCTTAATCACCTAACATTCCTAAACATTTTTTGAATAACGTGCTTTAAAACATCAGGTATGATGTTGTATCGATCAGGTAGTGTAAGGGTTACGCCCGCTTCACAGTGACAGACCAAACTCCCCTTGTAACGCACCGCAAACAACTGCAAACAGTCCATTTGCACAACCACGAGAAAGATAGATTTGATAGATAGATAGATAGATAGATAGATAGATAGATACATAGATTACATAGATCAATAGATGCAATATACATATGATAGATACAAATTACATAGATCAATAGATGCAATATACATTTGATAGATACGAATTACATAGATCAATTGATGCAATATACATTTGATAGATACGAATTACATAGATCAAAAGATGCAATATACATTTGATAGATACGAATTACATAGATCATAGATGCAATTTATATTTGATAGATACGATTGATAGTTAGATAGATAAATAGATAGATTGGATAGATATATAATTTCCCTGACAGAGTATAACAATAAGACATGCGGTCTGGGACCCGTGGTGTGTTAAGTAGTACTATTCTTAGCAATTTACTACCTGTTACTCCCCCTATCGGGGGAGGTCTATATGGCCTGCATTTTTGGAACAGGGAGATGGAAGAAGATGATTGGTCTGTCCTCCTACTTCAAATTTGGCCTAAACACAAGTGGCTGTCTCAAATCAGTCCGGCCACGAGATAGATAGATTTGATAGATAGATATACATAGATTGATAGTTAGATAGAATTGATAGAAGATAAATAGATCGATTTGATAGATATATAATTACCCTGACAAAGTATAATAATAAAACATGCGGTCTGGGAACCATGGTAACTAAGTTGTGTTAAGTAGTACTATTCTTAGCACTTTAATACCTGTAACTCCCCCTATCGGGGGAGGTCTATATGGCCTGCATGATTACCCTGACAAAGTATAACAACAAAACATGTGGTCTGGGACCCATGGTAACTAGGTTGTGTTAAGTAGTACTATTCTTAGCACTTTAATACCTGTTACTCCCCCTATCGGGGGAGGTCTATATGGCCTGCATGATTACCCTGACAAAGTATAACAACAAAACATGCGGTCTGGGACCCATGGTAACTAGGTTGTGTTAAGTAGTACTGTTCTTAGCACTTTAATCCCTGTAACTCTTCCTATCGGGGGAGGTCTATATGGCCTGCATGATTACCATGACAAAGTATAAAAACAAGACATGCGGTCTGGGACCCATGGTAACTAGGTCGTGTTAAGTAGTACTGTTCTTAGCAGTTTAATACCTGTTACTCCCCATATCGGGGGAGGTCTATATGGCCTGCATGATTACCCTGACAAAGTATAACAACAAGACATGCGGTCTGGGACCCATGGTAACTAGGTTGTGTTAAGTAGTACTATTCTTAGCACTTTAATCCCTGTAACTCCCCCTATCGGGGGAGGTCTATATGGCCTGCATGATTACCCTGACCAAGTATAACAACAAAACATGCGGTCTGGGACCCATGGTAACTAGGTTGTGTTAAGAAGTACTGTTCTTAGCACTTTAATCCCTGTAACTCCCCCTATCGGGGGAGGTCTATATGGCCTGCCTGATTACCCTGACAAAGTATAACAACAAGACATGCGGTCTGGGACCCATGGTAACTAGGTTGTGTTAAGTAGTACTGTTCTTAGCACTTTAATACCTGTTACTCCCCCTATCTGGGTAGGTCTATATGGCCTGCATGATTACCCTGACAAACTATAACAACAAGACATGCGGTCTGGGACCCATGGTAACTAGGTTGTGTTAAGTAGTACTGTTCTTAGCAGTTTAATACCTGTTACTCCCCATATCGGGGGAGGTCTATATGGCCTGCATGATTACCCTGACAAAGTATAACAACAAGACATGCGGTCTGGGACCCATGGTAACTAGGTTGTGTTAAGTAGTACTATTCTTAGCACTTTAATCCCTGCAACTCCCCCTATCGGGGAGGTCTATATGGCCTGCATGATTACCCTGACAAAGTATAACAACAAAACATGTGGTCTGGGACCCATGGTAACTAGGTTGTGTTAAGTAGTACTATTCTTAGCACTTTAATCCCTGTAACTCCCCCTATCGGGGGAGGTCTATATGGCCTGCATGATTACCCTGACAAAGTATAACAACAAGACATGAGGTCTGGGACCCATGGTAACTAGGTTGTGTTAAGTAGTACTGTTCTTAGCAGTTTAATACCTGTTACTCCCCATATCGGGGGAGGTCTATATGGCCTGCATGATTACCCTGACAAAGTATAACAACAAGACATGCGGTCTGGGACCCATGGTAACTAGGTTGTGTTAAGTAGTAATATTCTTAGCACTTTAATCCCTGCAACTCCCCCTATCGGGGGAGGTCTATATGGCCTGCATGATTACCCTGACAAAGTATAACAACAAAACATGTGGTCTGGGACCCATGGTAACTAGGTTGTGTTAAGTAGTACTATTCTTAGCACTTTAATCCCTGTAACTCCCCCTATTGGGGGAGGTCTATATGGCCTGCATGATTACCCTGACCAAGTATAACAACAAAACATGCGGTCTGGGACCCATGGTAACTAGGTTGTGTTAAGTAGTACTGTTCTTAGCAGTTTAATACCTGTTACTCCCCATATTGGGGGAGGTCTATATGGCCTGCATGATTACCCTGACAAAGTATAACAACAAGACATGCGGTCTGGGACCCATGGTAACTAGGTTGTGTTAAGTAGTACTGTTCTTAGCACTTTAATACCTGTTACTCCCCTCTATCTGGGTAGGTCTATATGGCCTGCATGATTACCCTGACAAAGTATAACAACAAGACATGCGGTATGGGACCCATGGTAACTATGTTGTGTTAAGTAGCACTATTCTTCTTAGCACTTTAATCCCTTTCACTCCCCCTATCGGGGGAGGTCTATATGGCCTGCCTGATTACCCTGACAAAATATAACAATAAGACATGCTGTCTTGGAGCCATGGTAAGGTTGTGTTAAGTAGTACTATTCTTAGCACTTTAATCCCTTTTACTCCCCCTATCGGGGGAGGTCTATATGGCCTGCCTGATTACCCTGACAAAATATAACAATAATACATGCGGTCTGGGAGCCATGGTAACTAGGTTGTGTTAAGTAATACTATTCTTAGCACTTTAATCCCGTTTACTCCCTCTATCGGGGGAGGTCTATATGGCCTGCCTGATTACCCTGACAAAATATAACAATAAGACATGCGGTCTGGGGACCCATGGTAACTAGGTTGTGTTAAGTAGTACTATTCTTAGCACTTTAATACCTGTTACTCCCTCTATTGGGGGAGGTCTATATGGCCTGCATGATTACCCTGACAAAGTATAACAACAAAACATGCGGTCTGGGACCCATGGTAACTAGGTTGTGTTAAGTAGTACTGTTCTTAGCACTTTAATCCCTGTAACTCCCCCTATCGGGGGAGGTCTATATGGCCTGAATGATTACCCTGACAAAGTATAACAACAAGACATGCGGTCTGGGACCTATGGTAACTAGGTTCTGTTAAGTAGTACTGTTCTTAGCACTTTAATCCCTGTAATTCCCCCTATCGGGGGAGGTGAATGGAAAAAGATGCTTGGACACCCAGTACAGCTCGTTCTCCTTCAGCCTTTTTATACGAGGGTCCAGGACCCTCAACAGAAACAACAGCATGAAACATCACATATGCCATCCTTTTGCACAATAGAGTACAGGTATGGCATCGATTTTAGAAACCCGGAGATAATTTTTAGGAACCGGGAGATGGAAAAAGATGCTTGGACACCCAGTACAGGTCGTTCTCCTTCAGCCTTTTTATACAAGGGTCCAGGACCCTCAACAGAAACAACAGCATGAAACACCACATATGCCATCCTTTTGCACAATAGAGCACAGGTATGGCATCGATTTTAGAAACCCAGAGATAATTTTTAGGAACCGGGAGATGGAAAAAGATGCTTGGACACCCAGTACAGGTCGTTCTCCTTCAGCCTTTTTATACGAGGGTCCCGGACCATCAACAGAATCAACAGCATGAAACACCACATATGCCATCCTTTTGAACAATCCAGTACAGGTATGGCATCGATTTTAGGAACCCGAAGATAATTTTTAGGAACCGGGAGATGGAAAAAGATGCTTGGACACCCAGTACAGTTCGTTCTCCTTCAGCCTTTTTATACGAGGGTCCCGAAACCTCAATAGAAACAACAGCATGAAACACCACATATGCCATCCTTTTGAACAATCCAGTACAGGTATGGCATCGATTTTAGGAACCCAGAGATAATTTTTAGGAACCGGGAGATGGAAAAAGATGCTTGGACACCCAGTACAGGTCTTTCTCCTTCAGCCTTTTTATACGAGGGTCCAGGACCCTCAACAGAAAAAACAGCATGAAACACCACATATGCCATCCTTTTGAACAATTCAGTACAGGTATGGCATCGATTTTAGGAACCCAGAGATAATTTTTAGGAACCGGAGATGGAAAAAGATGCTTGGACACCCAGTACAGTTCGTTCTCCTTCAGCCTTTTTATATAAGGGTAACGGACCCTCAACAGAAACAACAGCATGAAACACCACATATGCCATCCTTTTGAACAATCCAGTACAGGTATGGCATCAATTTTAGGAACCCGGAGATAATTTTTAGGAACCGGGAGATGGAAAAAGATGCTTGGACACCCAGTACAGTTTGTTCTCCTTCAGCCTTTTTATACGAGGGTCCCGAAACCTCAACAGAAACAACAGCATGAAACACCACATATGCCATCCTTTTGAACAATCCAGTACAGGTATGGCATCGATTTTAGGAACCCGGAGATAATTTTTAGGAACCGGGAGATGGAAAAAGATGCTTGGACACCCAGTACAGGTCTTTCTCCTTCAGCCTTTTTATACAAGGGTCCAGGACCCTCAACAGAAAAAACAGCATGAAACACCACATATGCCATCCTTTTGAACAATCCAGTACAGGTATGACATCGATTTTAGGAACCCAGAGATAATTTTAAGGAACCGGGAGATGGAAAAAGATGCTTGGACACCCAGTACAGTTCGTTCTCCTTCAGCCTTTTTATACGAGGGTCCCGGACCCTCAACAGAAACAACAGCATGAAACACCACATATGCCATCCTTTTGCACAATAGAGTACAGGTATGGCATCGGTTTTAGGAACCCGAAGATAATTTTTAGGAACCGGGAGATGGAAAAAGATGCTTGGACACCCAGTACAGTTCGTTCTCCTTCAGCCTTTTTATACGAGGGTCCCGAAACCTCAATAGAAACAACAGCATGAAACACCACATATGCCATCCTTTTGAACAATCCAGTACAGGTATGGCATCGATTTTAGGAACCCAGAGATAATTTTTAGGAACCGGGAGATGGAAAAAGATGCTTGGACACCCAGTACAGGTCTTTCTCCTTCAGCCTTTTTATACGAGGGTCCAGGACCCTCAACAGAAAAAACAGCATGAAACACCACATATGCCATCCTTTTGAACAATTCAGTACAGGTATGGCATCGATTTTAGGAACCCAGAGATAATTTTTAGGAACCGGAGATGGAAAAAGATGCTTGGACACCCAGTACAGTTCGTTCTCCTTCAGCCTTTTTATATAAGGGTAACGGACCCTCAACAGAAACAACAGCATGAAACACCACATATGCCATCCTTTTGAACAATCCAGTACAGGTATGGCATCAATTTTAGGAACCCGGAGATAATTTTTAGGAACCGGGAGATGGAAAAAGATGCTTGGACACCCAGTACAGTTTGTTCTCCTTCAGCCTTTTTATACGAGGGTCCCGAAACCTCAACAGAAACAACAGCATGAAACACCACATATGCCATCCTTTTGAACAATCCAGTACAGGTATGGCATCGATTTTAGGAACCCGGAGATAATTTTTAGGAACCGGGAGATGGAAAAAGATGCTTGGACACCCAGTACAGGTCTTTCTCCTTCAGCCTTTTTATACAAGGGTCCAGGACCCTCAACAGAAAAAACAGCATGAAACACCACATATGCCATCCTTTTGAACAATCCAGTACAGGTATGACATCGATTTTAGGAACCCAGAGATAATTTTAAGGAACCGGGAGATGGAAAAAGATGCTTGGACACCCAGTACAGTTCGTTCTCCTTCAGCCTTTTTATACGAGGGTCCCGGACCCTCAACAGAAACAACAGCATGAAACACCACATATGCCATCCTTTTGCACAATAGAGTACAGGTATGGCATCGGTTTTAGGAACTCGGAGATAATTTTTAGGAACCGGGAGATGGAAAAAGATGCTTGGACACCCAGTACAGGTCTTTCTCCTTCAGCCTTTTTATACGAGGGTCCAGGACCCTCAACAGAAACAACAGCATGAAACACAACATATGCCATCCTTTTGAACAATCCAGTACAGGTATGGCATCGATTTTAGGAACCCGGAGAAAATTTTTAGGAACCGGGAGATGGAAAAAGATGCTTGGACACCCAGTACAGGTCTTTCTCCTTCAGCCTTTTTATACGAGGGTCCAGGACCCTCAACAGAAACAACAGCATGAAACACCACATATGCCATCCTTTTGAACAATCCAGTACAGGTATGGCATCGATTTTAGGAACCCGGAGATAATTTTTAGGAACCGGAGATGGAAAAAGATGCTTGGACACCCAGTACAGTTCGTTCTCCTTCAGCCTTTTTATATGAGGGTAACGGAC
The DNA here is from genome assembly GCF_027579735.1 of Bombina bombina. Taxonomy (NCBI): domain Eukaryota; kingdom Metazoa; phylum Chordata; class Amphibia; order Anura; family Bombinatoridae; genus Bombina; species Bombina bombina. The sequence continues at coordinate 59,055,544 of NC_069502.1, read as the reverse complement.
CCTCAACAGAAACAACAGCATGAAACACCACATATGTCATCCTTTTGAACAATCCAGTACAGGTATGGCATCGATTTTAGGAACCCAGAGATTATTTTTAGGAACCGGGAGATGGAAAAAGATGCTTGGACACCCAGTACAGGTCGTTCTCCTTCATCCATTAAATACGAGGGTCCACGACCCCAAACAGGCACGACAGCATGAAAGACCCCATATGCCATCACTTCCTTTTGCACAATCGAGTACAGGTATGGCATCATTTTTAGGAATCCGGAGATAATTTTTCGGAACCGGGAAATGGAAAAAGATGCTTGGACACCCAGTACAGTTCGTTCTCCTTCAGCCTTTTTATATGAGGGTAACGGACCCTCAACAGAAACAACAGCATGAAACACCACATATGTCATCCTTTTGAACAATCCAGTACAGGTATGGCATTGATTTTAGGAACCCGGAGATAATTTTTAGGAACCGGGAGATGGAAAAAGATGCTTGGACACCCAGTACAGTTCGTTCTCCTTCAGCCTTTTTATATGAGGGTAACGGACCCTCAACAGAAACAACAGCATGAAACACCACATATGTCATCATTTTGAACAATCCAGTACAGGTATGGCATCGATTTTAGGAACCCGGAGATAATTTTTAGGAACCGGGAGATGGAAAAAGATGCTTGGACACCCAGTACAGTTCGTTCTCCTTTAGCCTTTTTATACGAGGGTCCAGGACCCTCAACAGAAACAACAGCATGAAACACCACATATGCCATCCTTTTGAACAATCCAGTACAGGTATGGCATCGATTTTAGGAACCCGGAGAAAATTTTTAGGAACCGGAAGATAGAAAAATATGCTTGGACACCCAGTACAGTTCGTTCTCCTTCAGCCTTTTTATACGAGGGTCCCGGACCCTCAACAGAAACAACAGCATGAAACACCACATATGCCATCCTTTTGCACAATAGAGTACAGGTATGGCATCGGTTTTAGGAACCCGGAGATAATTTTTAGGAACCGGGAGATGGAAAAAGATGCTTGGACACCCAGTACAGGTCTTTCTCCTTCAGCCTTTTTATACGAGGGTCCAGGACCCTCAACAGAAACAACAGCATGAAACACCACATATGCCATCCTTTTGAACAATCCAGTACAGGTATGGCATCGATTTTAGGAACCCGGAGATAATTTTTAGGAACCGGGAGATGGAAAAAGATGCTTGGACACCCAGTACAGTTCGTTCTCCTTCAGCCTTTTTATATGAGGGTAACGGACCCTCAACAGAAACAACAGCATGAAACACCACATATGTCATCCTTTTGAACAATCCAGTACAGGTATGGCATCGATTTTAGGAACCCGGAGATAATTTTTAGGAACCGGGAGATGGAAAAAGATGCTTGGACACCCAGTACAGGTCGTTCTCCTTCATCCATTTTATACGAGGGTCCACGACCCCAAACAGGCACGACAGCATGAAAGACCCCATATGCCATCACTTCCTTTTGCACAATCGAGTACAGGTATGGCATCATTTTTAGGAATCCGGAGATGGAAAAAGATGCTTGGACACCCAGTACAGTTCGTTCTCCTTCAGCCTTTTTATATGAGGGTAACGGACCCTCAACAGAAACAACAGCATGAAACACCACATATGTCATCCTTTTGAACAATCCAGTACAGGTATGGCATCGATTTTAGGAACCCGGAGATAATTTTTAGGAACCGGGAGATGGAAAAAGATGCTTGGACACCCAGTACAGTTCGTTCTCCTTCAGCCTTTTTATATGAGGGTAATGGACCCTCAACAGAAACAACAGCATGAAACACCACATATGTCATCCTTTTGAACAATCCAGTACAGGTATGGCATCGATTTTAGGAACCCGGAGATAATTTTTAGGAACCGGGAGATGGAAAAAGATGCTTGGACACCCAGTACAGGTCGTTCTCCTTTAGCCTTTTTATACAAGGGTCCAGGACCCCCAACAGAAACAACAGCATGAAACACCACATATGCCATCCTTTTGAACAATCCAGTACAGGTATGGCATCGATTTTAGGAACCCGGAGAACATTTTTAGGAACCGGGAGATAGAAAAAGATGCTTGAACACCCAGTACAGTTCGTTCTCCTTCAGCCTTTTTATACGAGGGTCCCGGACCCTCAACAGAAACAACAGCATGAAACACCACATATGCCATCATTTTGCACAATAGAGTACAGGTATGGCATCGGTTTTAGGAACCCGGAGATAATTTTTAGGAACCGGGAGATGGAAAAAGATGCTTGGACACCCAGTACAGGTCTTTCTCCTTCAGCCTTTTTATACGAGGGTCCAGGACCCTCAACAGAAACAACAGCATGAAACACCACATATGCCATCCTTTTGAACAATCCAGTACAGGTATGGCATCGATTTTAGGAACCCGGAGATAATTTTTAGGAACCGGGAGATGGAAAAAGATGCTTGGACACCCAGTACAGTTCGTTCTCCTTCAGCCTTTTTATATGAGGGTAACGGACCCTCAACAGAAACAACAGCATGAAACACCACATATGTCATCCTTTTGAACAATCCAGTACAGGTATGGCATCGATTTTAGGAACCTGGAGATCATTTTTAGGAACCGGGAGATGGAAAAAGATGCTTGGACACCCAGTACAGGTCGTTCTCCTTCATCCTTTTTATACGAGGGTCCACGACCCCAAACAGGCACGACAGCATGAAAGACCCCATATGCCATCACTTCCTTTTGCACAATCGAGTACAGGTATGGCATCATTTTTAGGAATCCGGAGATAATTTTTCGGAACCGGGAGATGGAAAAAGATGCTTGGTCGGTCCTCCTACTTCAAATTTGGGGCACTGCACGTGCAATCTACTGTGCCACCAGATATGAGTGGTGTGTTAATGAGTACTATTAACAGTTTCATCACTGTTATGTGCCTTTTTTTTGCTTTGGGTTTTGTAGCCACAGTGCAGCACTAGAGGCCAGAAAAATTAGGCATGTCCAAATGCCTGAAAAATTAGGTATTGTTGCAGCTGCTGCTGTAGCAGCGACCAGAAAAATGTATGTTTGTAAAACAGTTAGAAAGTGCCCTAAAACCTTGCGGCTTGAACACTAGTTGTTGGCGGATAAGTCACGCAAGTCATCCGGCATTCGAAGATAAAATACAGCAGCGTGTGTACCATTTGTAGCCCAAGGTAGCTCATCTCATCAGGCCTTTTTTACTGTAATGTATCACCCAATGTCAATCCCTTCGGGATCCATCCCTCATTCATTTTAATAAAGGTGAGATAATCAAGACTTTTTTTGACCTAGGCGACTTCTCTTCTCAGTGACAAAACCTCCTGCTGCACTGAAGGTCCTTTCTGACAGGACACTTGAAGCGGGGCAGGCCAGAAGTTCGATTGCAAATTGGGATAGCTCAGGCCACAGGTCAAGCCTGCACACCCAGTAGTCAAGGGGTCCATCGCTCCTCAGAGTGTCGAGATCCGCAGTTAATGCTAGGTAGTCTGCTACCTGTCGGTTGAGTCTTTCTCTGAGACTGGATCCCGAAGGGCTGTGGCGATGCATAGGAGTTAAAAAGGTCCGCATGTCCTCCATCAACAACACGTCTGGAAAGCGTCATGTCCTTGCCGGCGTGGTCGTGAAAGGAGGAGGAGGATTACTTTCATCTCTTCCCCTGTTAGATTCCCATTGTGCTGTGACATCACCCTTATACGCTGTGTAAAGCATAGTTTTTAATTTATTTTTGAACTGCTCCATCCTTTCCGACTTGCGGGAATTTGGTAACATTTCAGTCACTTTATCCTTATAAGGGGGTCTAGTAGCATGGACACCCAGTACAGGTCGTTCTCCTTCAGCTTTTTTATACGAGGGTCCCTCAACAGGCACGACAGCATGAAAGACCCCATTTGCACAAGGTTGGATGCCAAGCTAATCATGTCCTGTTCCTCGTCCTCACTGATGTCACTGAAGGTATCTTCTTCCCCCCAGCCACGTACAACACCACGGGTACCAGATAGGTGACAACAACGAGCACCCTGGGATGCCTGTTGTGGTTGGTCTTCCTCCTCCTCCTCAAAGCCACATTCCTCCTCTGACTCCTCTTCCTCACAATCCTCTTCCTGCGTTGCCGCTGTTCCAGCAAGCGATGCTGATAAGGCTGTTTCTGGTGTTGATGGAGACCACAACTCTTCCTCTTTCTCTTCACGCTCATCTACGGCCTGATCCAGCACTCTTCACAGGGCACGCTCCAGGAAGAAAACAAATGGTATGATGTCGCTAATGGCGCCTTCGGTGTGACTGACAAGGTTTGTCACCTCCTCAAAAGGACGCATGAGCCTACAGGCATTGCGCATGAGCATCCAGTAATTTGGAAAAAAAATCCCCAGCTCCCCAGAGGCTGTCCTAGCACCCCAGTCATACAAATACTCGTTAACAGCTTTTTCTTGTTGGAGCAGGCGGTCGAACATTAGGAGTGTTGAATTCCAACGTGTCGGGCTGTTGCAAATCAAGCGCCTCACTGGCATGTTGTTTCGACGCTGGATATCGGACAAGTGCGCCATGGCGATGTAGGAACGCCTGAAATGGCCACACACCTTCCTGGCCTGCTTCAGGACGTCCTGTAAGCCTGGGTACTTATGCACAAAGAGTTGTACAATCAGATTACACACATGTGCCATGCACGGCACATGTGTCAACTTGCCCAATTTCAATGCCGCCACCAAATGACTTCCATTGTCAGAAACAACCTTGCCAATCTCCAGTTGGTGCGGAGTCAGCCACTGATCCACCTGTGCGTTCAGGGCGGACAGGAGTGCTGGTGCGGTGTGACTCTCGGCTTTCAGGCAAGTCAACCCCAAGATGGCGTGACGCTGCCATATCCGGGATGTTGAATAGTACCTGGGGAGCTGGGGGGGTGCCGTTGATGTGGAGCAAGACGCAGCAGCAGAAGAGAACTCAGCCGAGGAAGAGGTTATGGAAGAGGATGGAGTAGGAGGAGTAGAGGAGGTAGCAGCAGGCCTGTCTGCAAGTCGTGGCGGTGTCACCAACTCCTCTGCAGAGCCACGCATTCCATGCTTGGCAGCCGTCAGCAGGTTTACCCAATGCGCAGTGTAGGTTACATACCTGCCCTGACCATGCTTTGCAGACCAGCTATCAGTGGTCAGATGGACCCTTGCCCCAACTCTGTGTGCCAGACATGCCATTACTTCCTTTCGCATAATCGAGTACAGGTTTGGGATTGCCTTTTGTGAAAAGAAATTTCGTCCGGGTACCTTCCACTGCGGTGTCCCAATAGATACAAATTTTTTGAAAGCCTCAGACTCCACCAGCTTTTATGGTAAAAGCTGGCGGGCTAAGAGTTCAGACAAGCCAGCTGTCAGACGCCGGGCAAGGGGGTGACTTTGGGAAATTGGCTTCTTACACTCAAACATGTCCTTGACAGACACCTGACTGTGGGCAGATGACCAGGAACTGCTACATAAGAGAGACTGAGTGGAGGATGGTTGAGAGGGGGCAAGGAGGACAGCAGTGGTTGACGTGGCTGAAGATGCTGGAGCAGGAGGAGGATGGCGGCATTGAGTTTGTGTGCTGCTTCTACTCATGTGTTCTTCCCATCGGCGTTTGTGATGTGAGACCATGTGCCTTCGCAAAGCAGTTGTACCTAGGTGGGTGTTGGACTTCCCACGACTCAGTTTCTTTTGGCACAGGTTGCAAATGGCATCGCTGTTGTCAGAGGCAGACACACAAAAAAAATGCCCCACTGCTGAGCTCTGTGATGACGGCATTCTGGTGGTGGCAACAGCATGCGTTGATTGGCGTGCTGTCTGGCTGACCCCGGGTGCCGATGCATGCTGTCTGACTGTGCCACTAGCTCCTTGCGACGACCTCCCCCTGCTTCCAACTCGTCTCCTCCTCATCCTCTCTGTCTCCCCATCTGAACTTTCCCCCTCTTCTTCTTCTCTTCTAGCGGGCACCCACGTGACATCCACGGACACATCATCATCAACCGCTTCACTTGTATCTGACAAATCAACAAAGGAAGCAGCAGCGGGTACAACATCATCATCATCATCATCACACCGTATGTACATGTCTGTAATGCTGTCTGACTGAGACATATCACTGTTATCTACATCCTCTGTCAATGATGGTTGCACATCACTCATTTCCTGATGTGTCAATAACTCCTCTGACAGATCAAGTGAAGCAGCTATGGTGCTAGTGTTGGTGGTGGCGGCAGGCGGGCGAGTGGCACTGGTCACTTGAGAGGTGCCCGAAGCTAAGCTGGAGGTGGATGGTGCGTCAAGGTTAGGACTAGGAGTGGAAGCTGTAGAAGATTGGGTGTCCTGTGTTAGCCATTCAACTAGGTCCTCCTCAGAACTTTTCGCGTCCATAGCACGTGGCCTCTGAACACTGTGCATAGTTGTAGGGTCTAAGGGAATCACAGCACCACGACCACGACGGAACCTGCGGGGTGGCCTGCCTCTGCCTGTCATTTTTTTTTAAATGTACACTTACACTACTATTAAACAAATTATGAGTGGTGGCACTGGGCAAGTGGGCACAGTATACGCTGTAAGCCTGACACAAAAAAGCAGACTGATGTTTCAAAGTCAAAAATGTTTATTTTTAAAATATTAAAAGTACTGTTACAACAAATATGAGTGGTGCCACTAACTTGGCAAGTGGGCCTGGCACACACGCTGGCAGGCAGGCAACTTCAATTAGATTACTATAGTCAAAAAAGTTTTTTTATTAAATACTGACACTACTGTTATAACAAATATGAGTGGTGGTACTAGTTGGCAAGTGGGCTTGGCACACACGCTGGCAGGCAGGCAACTTCAATTAGATTACACTAGCAGACTGATGTTTCACAGTCAAAAAAGTTTTTTTTTTTTAAATATTTACACTACTGTTATAACAAATATGATTGGTGGCACTAGTTGGCAAGTGGGCCTGGCACACACGCTGGGAGGAAGGCAACTGCAATTAGATTATACTAGCTGACTGATGTTTCACAGTCAAAAAAGTTTTTTTTTTAAATATTTACACTACTGTTATAACAAATATGATTGGTGGCACTAGTTGGCAAGTGGGCCTGGCACACACGCTGGGAGGCAGTCAACTGCAATTAGATTACACTAGCTGACTGATGTTTCACAGTCAAAAAAGTTTTTTTTTTTAAATATTTACAATACTGTTATAACAAATATGATTGGTGGCACTAGTTGGCAAGTGGGCCTGGCACACACGCTGGCAGGCAGGCAACTTCAATTAGATTACACTAGCAGACTGATGTTTCACAGTCAAAAAAGTTTTTTTTTAAATATTTACAATACTGTTATAACGAATATGATTGGTGGCACTAATTGGCAAGTGGGCCTGGCACACACGCTGGCAGGCAGGCAACTGCAATTCAATTGCACTAGCAGACTGATGATTCACAGTCAAAAATGTTTTTAGTTTAAATATTTACAATACTGTTATAACAAATATGATTGGTGGCACTAGTTGGCAAGTGGGCCTGGCACACACGCTGGCAGGCAGGCAACTGCAATTCAATTTCACTAGCAGACTGATGATTCACAGTCAAAAAAGATTTTATTTTAAATATTTACAATACTGTTATAATAAATATGATTGGTGGCACTAGTTGGCTAGTGGGCCTGGAAAAAACGCTGGCAGGCAGGAAACTGCAATTCAATTGCACTAGCAGACTGATGATTCACAGTCAAAAAGTTTTTATTTTAAATATTTACACTACTGTTATAACAAATATGATTCGTGGCACTAGTTGGAAAGTGGGCCTGGCACACACGCTGGCAGACAGGCAACTGCAATTAAATAACACTAGCAGACTGATGTAAAAGTTTTTTTAAAAAAAAAGTTACACTAATGTTACAACAGATAGGAGTGGTGGCCCTGAGGATGGAAGTAGGCACAGTATATGCTGGGAGCCTGACACACAGGCTGGCACTAGTGGCAGGCTGGCCTGGCAACTAAAATTAAATAACACTAGAAGACTGATGTAAAAGTTTTTTTTTTTTTTTAATTTACACTAATGTTACACCAGATATCAGTGGTGGCACAGAGCAATTAATCACAGTATATGATGTGCGCCTGACACACAGGCCTGATAGAAAATGAAATTAGATTACACTAGCAAAATGATGTAAAAGTTTTTTTTTTTTAAATTTACACCAATGTTACACCAGATATCAGTGGTGGCAGAGAGCAATTAATCACAGTATATGATGTGCGCCTGACCCATAGGCCTGATAGAAAATGAAATTAGATTACACTAGCAAAATGATGTAAAAGTTTTTTTTTTCTCCAATTTTACACTAATGTTACACCAGATATCAGTGGTGGCACAGAGCAATTAATCACAGTATATGATGTGGGCCTGACCCATAGGCCTGATAGAAAATGAAATTAGATTACACTAGCAAAATGATGTAATTTTTTTTTGTTTTAAATTTACACTAATGTTAAGCAGATATCAGTGGTGGCACTAATCACAGTATATGCTGTGAGCCTCACACACAGGCTGACAGCCAGGCAAATGCAAATAAAATTACAAATAAAAAAAATAAAAAAACGACTGAAGTTATAGCCCTAAAAAGGGCGTTTTGGGCTGAAGTTCTAGCCCTAAAAAGGGCTTTTTGGGGTGCTGTCCTTACAGCAGAGATTAGATGAGTCCTTCAGGACTGTAGTGGACACTAAATACACTAGCCTAGCTATCTATTTCCCTATAAAATCACCAGCAGCAGCACTAACCCTCCTCTAACTAAGAATGCAGGATCGTAATGAATCTAAAATAACTGCTGCCCAGGAGCTGGGAGGGTCTGGGAGGGAGTGTCTGCTGCTGATTGGCTCAAATGTGTCTGCAGGCTGTGAGATACAGGGTCAAAATTTCCTCAATGATGACGAATAGGGGGCAGATCGAACATCGCATATGTTCGCCCGCTGCGGCGAATGCGAACAAGCTAAGATCACCGGGAACTGTTCTCCGGCGAACAGTTCGCGACATCACTAAACCATAATTCACTTGCTCTTTTTTCCTTGACAGCTACAATGCTTATGGCTCCCTAGATGGACTTTACTTATGTATTTAACTAATTTTGCAGGGGTTAAATACTAAGGCTAAATTTTAAATGACATTCACATAAAATGGTGTGATACTTGCCTTGCTGGACATTGGTAACTCCTTTACAAGGGTTAAACACATAGATTAAATATACCACTTGGGAGCTTTTCTAGTTCTGAGCAGAATAATGCCATTGAGCCAGTCATTAGTGACAGTCGCACAAGCCTGACAATCACCACAGGCTCCTGAGCAAGCCTTTACATACTGTGAGTAACCTTGCATAACCTTGCAGGCGTTAATAATTGATTACTGATTACTTTGCTGACCTCAACCCCGAACTAATTTATTTGTGTTTGTTTTTTCATCCTGTTTTTTTTTCTCTTATACAGATGTGCAGTAATATCTTCTCTTCCGGATGGTTTTACGCAAACATATATGTGCCGTAACATGGTCGGGCGTTACGTGAATATTCACATACCTAGAAGAAAAGAATGTCTCCATGTCTGCGAGGTCCAGGTCTTTGGAGTTCCTGCATAAAACCAACTTATCTGCAACAAAATACATTGAATTAAAATATGTAACTTTATATGCAAAATTATAAGCGATCAGGAGAGACACTTGATTTAAATATCAAATTGTAATGATAATGAGCGTGAATCAACTTCATTGCAAATAAAATAAACTATTGGCAGCAAATTAATTGCATATTTTTTTAAATATTTTTTTGGGGAAAAGGAAAACAATTGTCGCCATATTTATATTATTACATATAAACAGAACTCAAATTTTCCCAAGACAGGGCCTGCTTAAAATGACATAATGCCCAAATGTTAAAGCACTTGAAAGTGATGCAGCATATCTGTAAAAAGCTGACAAAAAAATATCACCTGAACATCTCTATGTAAAAAAGAAAGATATTTTACCTCAAAATTTGTTCTTTAACCAATGCCCCATCCCATTGTGAAGGTACTTTATGCAGCCAATCATGATGCTAGTCCCAGGACTTGCAAATGAGTGTGCATCTGGCAGGTGCAGCAGTGTCATGTTATTTCCCTCCTCAGTTTAAGGTCGTATACTATGAAATCTCACAAGACTTCAGTGAAAGCGCATGAGATTACATCTATTAATTTTCCAATATGCAGCTAACAGTAGCTGAAAAAATATAATTTATGTAAGAACTTACCTGATAAATTAATTTTTTTCATATTGGCAAGAGTCCATGAGCTAGTGACGTATGGGATATACAATCCTACCAGGAGGGGCAAAGTTTCCAAAACCTCAAAATGCCTATAAATACACCCCTCACCACAACCACAATTCAGTTTAACGAATAGCCAGGTAGTGGGGTGATAAAGGAGTAAAAAGCATAAAAAAAAGGAATTTGGAAATAATTGTGCTTTATACAAAAAATCATAACCACAAAAAGGGTGAAATTTAAATGAAGTCCACAAAACTGCCTTATCCTGATGGAAAATCAAAAAGGGAGATTCAGAAGAAAGAGCAGATAATTTGGAAACTCTTCTAGCAGAAGAGATGGCCAAAAGGAACAACACTTTCCAAGAAAGTAGTTTAATGTCCAAAGAATGCATACGCCTCTATTTATTAAAGCGTCAACAGAAAATGCGCCCAAATTCCACGTCGTACATGACGCGAGATTGATTTGCCGCAGTTATCAAACCCTCAAGGTCGCAAGTATTAGAAATTTGTGACGTAACACACGATCCGACGCTCTCAATTCGATGCAGATCGATTCTAATCGAAAACATCTGGAATTCTCACGGAATTGTGTGCATTCGCCGTGTTATCTGACACAATTTGAAGCTTCCCCAAACTCATCAAAAACCACTTACGCTTGCGTCTTATCCAACGCTGCGAACCGAGTTTTCAATCCGCCGCCTTGGAGGTCGCGGATGCTATACTAGTCAATAGGAATCTCCAAAATACTATGGTACACAAATGTCGCCAGAATAAATATAGTGAAGACTCCATTTTAAATCCCCTTTTATAGATAGGTAATACATAGACAATCAGCTGTTAACAATTTCACAATCATTACAGATATGAGGGGGCTAGTGTCCGACAGAGGGATCGCATATTTTAATATTTGATAATACTTTTAAGACGCATGAATCCAGACAATCCGATGATCAAATGTTTGATTTTTGACTCATGTATTACAGGATATACAAGTATGTAAAGCAGAGCTTTCCAAACTTTTCATGTTGGTGACACACTTTTTAGACCTACATCATTTTGCGACACAGTAATTCAGTTGTACTAGCAAACAGGAGGTTAAACTAACTTGTTTTAAGAGATACGGACACATACATAAATTATATAATAACAAAATGTATTTACAAGTAACAGTATGCATGTGCAAGAATTAAAAAAAAGTTTAATATCGCCAATAGCTTCTTACTATTTTAATGGAATGTATGAGGTTGATGGGATGAACACAGTTTCTGAATATTTGGTGGAATATTAGATAAAGACACTCGCATTTCATCATCATGCATTTTTAAGCTTCCACTTCCTATCCATATATTAAGAGCAGGAGAAGCAATGCACTACTGGGAGCTAGCTGCAAAAAAAAAAAAACTTTGACTTCTGACTTCAGCTCAGCATTTAAGCTGCCACCCTTAGAGCTCTGCGAGTCTGATTGACTACTGCCCGCGCTGCAAACACACTGCTGACTACACATGCAGTCACGAGCCGATTGAGGAGACTACATGTGCAGTCAGGAGCCAATGTGCCGCCAAAGCTGCCAATGGGAATAGTTTCAGTTCCCACTGAGCTGCGCCAATAGGTTAAGATGATGTGTGACCCACTAGGTATCAATCACGTGTCAACCATGTGAAATGCGTAGCATGCAGGCAGAATGTCAGAAACCAAAAAAAAAAAGTTAAATTCCAAACAATTTGTGTTGAAGCAGGGACACACCTACACACTGCTGCCGACACACTAATGTGTCACGACACACAGTTTGGAAAGCACTGATGTAAAGTATATACAATTTTGAAAATAACTATTTCCCTCTCCATTTTGCTAAGAACGATGTCGCTACTTGCTATCTTTAAAATTACAATGCTTATATACAATAATGTGCTGACAAGATATGTGCTATGTTCATGATGGACTGTACTGCAATGATATAAATAAAGTTGGGAAAAGCCCGAATCGCTGCGACATCGATAACTGTTAGTTAACACCAGTCCGATCCTCTTCGCGCCGTACTTGACGCACATGTTTTTGACGGCTTTTTTGTTAATTTTGGAGAGCGTTTTAAAGTCCGCGGCCGCGATGTATGGCGAAGTTTGGCAAGCGTATTGACGCCCGCGAATGCTCCATAGTTGATGCATTAATAAATAGAGGCCATAGGCTCAAAAGGAGGAGCCTGTAAAGCCTTCAAAACCAAATTAAGATTCCAAGGAGGAGAAATTGATTTAATGACAGGCTTGATACGGACCAAAGCCTGTACAAAACAATGAATATCAGGAAGCTTAGCAATCTTTCTGGGAAATAAAATAGAAAGAGCAGAGATTTTTCCCTTCAAGGAACTTACAGACAAACCTTTATCCAAACCATCCTGAAGAAACTGTAAAATTCTAGGAATTCTGAAAGAATGCCAGGAAAATTTATGAGAAGAACACCATTAAACATAAGTCTTCCAAACTCGATAATAAATCTTCCTAGAAACAGATTTATGAGCCTGTAACATAGTATTAATCAATCAGAGAAACCTCTATGACTAAGCACTAGGCGTTCAATTTCCATACCTTCAAATTTAATGATTTGAGGCCCTGATGGAAAAACGGATCTTGAGACAGAAGGTCTGGACTTAAAGGAAGTGGCCAAGGTTGGCAACTGGACATCTGAACAAGATCCACATACCAAAACCTGTGAGGCCATGCTGGAGCTACCAGCAACACAAACGATTGTTCCATGATGATCTTGGAGATCACTCTTGGAAGAAGAACTAGAGGCGGGAAAATATAAAAAAAAATAAGGAAAAATAAGCAGTTTGGTAACACCAAGGAACTGCTAATGCATCCACTGCCTCCGCCTGAGAATCCCTGGACCTGGACCGGTACCTTGGAAGTCTCTTGTTTAGAAGCCATCAGATCTATTTCTGGAAGACCCCACATCTAAACAATCTGAGAAAACACATCTGGATGGAGTGACCACTTCCCCGAATGTAATGTCTGACGGCTGAGATAATCTGCTTCCCAATTGTCTACACCTGGGATATGAACCACAGAAATTAGACAGGAGCTGGATTCCACCCAAACAAGTATCCAAGATACTTCTTTCATAGCTTGGGGACTGTGAGTCCCACCCTGATGATTGACATATGCCACAGTTGTGATATTGTCTGTCTGAAAATAAATGGATGGTGCTCTCTTCAACAGAGGCCAAACCTGAAGAGCCCTGAAAATAGCACAGAATTCTAAAATATTGATTGGTAACCTCGCCTCTTGAGATTTCCAAACCCCTTGTGCTGTCAGAGAACCCCAGACAGCTCCCCAACCTGAAAGACTTGCATCTGTTGTGATCACAGTCCAGGTTGGACGAACAATAGAGGCCCCTTGAACTATACGATGGTGATCTAAGCACCAAGTCAGAGAGAGTCGAACATTGGGATTTAAGAATATTAATTGTGATATCTTTGTATCATCCCTGCACCATTGATTCAGCATACAAAGCTGGAGAGGTCTCATATGACAACGAGCAAAGGGGATCGCGCCCGATGATGCAGTCATGAGACCTAAAACTTCCATGCACATAGCTACTGAAGGGAATGATTGAGACTGAAGGTTCCGACAAGCTGAAACCAATTTTAATCATCTCTTGTCTGTTAGACAGAGTCATGGACACTGAATCTATCTGGAAACCTAAAAAGGTGACCCTTGTCTGAGGAATCAAGGAACTTTTTGGTAAATTGATCCTCCAACCATGTTTTTGAAGAAACAACACTAGTTGATTCATGTGAGATTCTGCAGAATGTAAAGACTGAGCTAGTACCAAGATATCGTCTAAATAAGGAAACACTGCAATACCCCGTTCTCTGATTACAGAGTGTAGGGCACCAAGAACCTTTGAAAGATTCTTGGAGCTGTCGCTAGGCCAAATGGAAGAGCGACAAATTGGTAATGTTTGTCTAGAAAAGAGAATCTCAGAAACTGATAGTGGTCTGGATGAATCGGAATATGAAGATATGCATCATGTAAGTCTATCGTGAACATATAATGCCCTTGCTGAACAAAAAGACAGAATAGTCCTTATAGTCACCATTTTAAAAGTTGGCAGAACTGGCCTGAATGAATTTTCTTTCTTTGGGACAATGAATAGATTTGAATAAAACCCCAGACCCCGTTCCTGAAACGGAACTGGTATGATTACCCCTGAAAACTCCAGGTCTGAAACACACTTCAGAAAAGCCTGAGCCTTTACTGGATTTGCTGGGATGCGTGAGAGAAAAAATTGTCTCACAGGAGGTCTTACTCTGAATCCTATTCGGTACCCTTGAGAGACAATACTCTGAATCCATTGATTTTGTACAGAATCTGCCCAAATGTTTTGGAAGAATCTTAATCTGCCCCCTACCAGCTGAGCTGGAATGAGGGCCTCACCTTCATACAGACTTGGGGGCTGGCTTTGGTTTCTTAAATGGTTTAGATTTACTCCATCTTGAAGAAGGTTTCCAATTGGAACCAGATTCTTTGGGGGAAGGAGTAGGTTTATGTTCCTTATATTGTCGAAAAGAACGAAAATGGTTAGAAGCTTTAGATTTACCCTTAGGTATTTTATCCTGAGGCAAAAAACTCCCTTGCCCCCAGTGACAGTTGAAATAATCGAATCCAACTGAGAACCAAATAAATTATTACCTTGGAAAGAAAGAGATAGTAATCTAGACTTAGATACCATGTCAGCATTCCAATATTTGAGCCACAAAGCTCTCCTAGCTAAAATAGCTAAAGACATAGATTTAACATGAATTTTGATAATATCAAAAATGGCATCACAGATAAAATGATTAGCATGTTGAAGCAAGCAAACAATGCTAGACAAATCTGGATCCATTTCCTGTTGCGCTAAACTTTCCAACCAAAAAGTTGATGCAGCTGCAACATTAGCCATAGAAATGGCAGGCCTGAGAAGATAGCCAGAATATAAATAAGCTTTCCTTAGATAAGATTCAAGTTTCCTATCTAAAGGGTCCTTAAAGGAAGTACTGTCTTCCATAGGAATAGTAGTACGTTTGGCAAGAGTAGAAATAGCCCCATCAACTTTTTTTCCCAAAACTCCAATCTAACTACTGGCAAAGGATACAATTTTTTAAACCTTGAAGAAGGGATAAAAGAAGTACCAGGCCTATTCTATTCCTTAGAAATCCTATCAGAAATAGCATCAGGAACTGGAAAAACCTCTGGAGTAACTACGGGAGGTTTATAAACAGAATTTAAACATTTACTAGTTTTAGTATCTTGAGGACTAGTTTCCTCAATATCCAATGTAATCAACACCTGTTTTAACAAGGAACGAATATACTCCATTTTAAATAAATAAGTTGATTTGTCAGTGTCAATATCTGAGGAAGGATCTTCTGAATCAGATAGATCCTTATCAGAGGAAGATAATTCAGTATGTTGTCGGTCATTTGAAATGTCATCAACATTATGAGAAGTTTTACTAGTTTTAGTATCTTGAGGACTAGTTTCCTCAATATCCAATGTAATCAACACCTCTTTTAACAAGGAACAAATATACTCCATTTTAAATAAATAAGTTGATTTGTCAGTGTCAATATCTGAGGAAGGATCTTCTGAATCAGATAGATCCTCATCAGAGGAAGATAATTCAGTATGTTGTCGGTCATTTGAAATGTCATCAACATTATGAGAAGTTTTAAAAGACCTTTTACGTTTATTAGAAGGCAGGATAGCAGACAAAGCTTTCTGAATCGCATCAGCAATCTTTTATATTCACAGGGATATCATGTACATTAGATGTTGAAGGAACAACAGGCATTGTACTATTACTGATGGATACATTCTCTGCATGTAAAAGCTTATCATGACAACTATTACATACCACAGCTGGAGATATAATCCCCACAAATTTACAACAGATACACTTAGCTTTGGTAGAGCTGTTATCAGGCAGCAAGTTTCCAACAGTGGTTTCTGAGACAGGATCAGATTGAGACATATTGCAAATGTAAGAGAAAAAGCAACATGTAAAGCAAAATTATCATTTTCCTTATATGGCAGTTTCAGGAATGGGAAACAATGCAAACAGCATACCCCTCTGACATAGAAAAAGGCAAGAGGCATATAGGAATGGGGTTTTAAATAATGAAATTATTTGGCGCCAAGTATGACGCACAACGCAAAATGAATTCTTTTGCTGCTAACAACAGCCGGAAATGACACATTCGCGTCAACCTTGTGCAAGGAAACTCGGCGTCAACTAAGATGCCGGAAATAACGAATTTGCATCACCGGACGTACCTTTGTGCCAAAAATGAATGCAATAAACATCGGCATTTTGCGACCTCGCGAGCCAAATTTTGCCCGCGATATTTAATAAAAAAACTGTCAATTTGAAAAAAAGACTAAACCCGAGGTAAGAAAAATATTTTCCTAAATATGTTTTTCCCATATATAAAACTGATAGTCTGCAAAAGGAAATATACATAAACCTGATTCATGGCAAATATAAGTGCAATACATATATTTAGAAATTTATATTAATACATAAAGTGCCAAACCATAGCTGAGAGTGTCTAGTGATAAAAACATACTTACTGAAAGACACCCATCCACATACGGAAACGGTTATCAGTAGAGGTAATGGAATATGAGAGTATATCGTCGATCTGAAAAGGGAGGTAGGAGATGAATCTCTACGACCGATAACAGAGAACCTATGAAAAAGATTTCCCACGAAGAAAACCATAAAATTCAATAGGTGATACTCCCTTCACATCCCTCTGACATTCACTGTACTCTGAAAGGAATCGGGCTTCAAAATGCTGAGAATCGCATATCAATGTAGAAATCAAGCACAAACTTACTTCACCACCTCCATAGGAGGCAAAGTTTGTAAAAACTGAATTGTGGGTGTGGTGAGGGGTTAATTTTTTAGGTATTTTGAAGTTTGGGAAACTTTGCCCCTCCTGGTAGGATTGTATATCCCATATGTCACTAGCTCATAGACTCTTGCCAATTGCATGAAATAAATAACTATTAACGGAGCACTTACTATTGTGAGCTGAACAAATGTTTAGGTAAAATATTTTCCCTTTTTATATAGAGATGCTCAGGTGATATTTACTTGTCAGCTTTTTACAGGGTTGCAGCATCACTTTCAAGTGATTTAGCATATGAGTATTATGCCCAGTTAAACTCAGTATATAAATTAGGTAAGTGGTCATGGGAGGGATACGAGAAATACTTATTATTATTATTATTATTATTATTATTTAACAGTGGTCTAATACTCAGCAGGGATGTAAGACACATATGTGGGAGGTATATTGAGTGGAACATAAGAAAATAAAAAAGGGTAACTCATGTTTACCTGGGGAACTCATCAGCTGTTTACTGGAAGGACCAGCACAGACATACTTTAACAGAAGGCATTTCAGGGCTAAATAATGTAGATATACCAGTTATAAGGTGCATATTTAACCCATTTGCTGCTAAACAATTTTCACACCCCTGACCTGGAGCTGTCTTTTTAGTTGTTTGACCCTCATTGCATTTACATATCAACTTTTATATCTGAGTTACCCACACAATGTTTACTTATTTTTACAGCAGACCAACCACATGTAGAAAATAACGTTAGTTTGCAGAAATATCACCTGAGCATAAATACTAAATAGCAGCTCGAGATTAATTATTTCCTAAATATTTCATACCCACAATTTCTTCCTCCACAGTTTGCATTGATTCACCTTGCCAAAGCACCAACAGTTAGTATATTGTTCAATTAAAATAAACAACTGAATATCAAAAGGAAACATTTATTATTTTTGTGACCATGCAATGTATACATGAAATGAATAGGCCTACAATGTTTAGCCGTATAAATATTAGATATATTTTTAAATTACATACAAATTCTGATTTCCCAGAGGGATAGCTTAAAGGGACAGTCTACTTCAGATTTTTTTATTGTTTAAAAATATAGATAATCCCTTTATTACCTATTCCCCAGTTTTGCATAACCGACATTGTTATATTAATAAAAATTACCTCTTTGATTACCTTGTATCTAACCCTCTGAATACTGCCCCCTTATTTAAGTTCTTTTGATAGACTTGCATTTTATCCAATCAGCGCTGACTCCTAGGTAACTCCACGGGAGTAAGCACAATATTATCTATATGGCACACATGAACTAGCACTGTCTAGTTGTAACAAGCTGTGCACATGCCCTTATATAAGAGGCAGTCTTCAAAGGCTTAGAAATTAGCATTAATACCTACCTAGCTTATCTTTGAACAAAGAATAACAAAAGAACACAGCAAATTTGATGATAAAACTCAATTGGAAAGTTGTTTAAAATTATATGCCCTATATGAATCATGAAAGTTTAATTTTAACTAGACTTTCCCTTTAACCCATTTGACAATGTACGCACGTTTTCACCACTGTCCAAACAGTAAACAATAATAATAAAAATAAACCCCAGAAAACAGTTGTAGTAAATTTCATCCTGTACACAATTTCACAATAAAATCATAATTTTTTACTTTACCTGGTTCTCCAATTTATTTTCTTTTATAAATATTTTAATTAGTTTAGTAAAACATAGATCTATGAGCTGAATCTAGCGGATACTGTCAGGTGATCATTATTACTATGGCGATCACTTTACAGCTATGAGGAAATGAAACTTTTATAGAACCTTGCTCTTATAAATTTGGGTTTCTGTAATATATTTTTCGGGTTAGGGGTTAGAAAATTCTGGACATCAAATTATAACCAAAGCTAAGATATATATGTCATTATTATTAGACATGTGCAATTCATTATTAGTTACTGAAACAAAACCAGGAAATGACAGCTGTCTATAGCATAAATATCAGAAGAGAGAGAGCCACACTCCAGAGATAGAACAAAAGCTAGAATAACTTCCATGCCTGTTCATTTCTATTGCAACTCAGGGTGCGCGTTCTTTTAGCACACTATGCCTTTTCACAGAGAAAAAATATCCTGTAGCATATCAGTCTGACCCTTCCCAATGACAGTCCAGCACCGAAATACCAGGCAATTCTTCTCTAAACAAGAGAAACAACAACCCCAGACGATCTTTTCGGGGTCTATAGCATTCAGTTCTCTCCGGCACCGGATTTATTACGGGAAAAAAAATTCAGCACACAAATATATGGATTTGCATAGATATTTGTGTGTTGCACCTGTTTCCTAATAAATCCAGCGCCAGAAAGAGCAGAAAGTCACAGACCACTGCCATTGTTAGCAATCATGTCACTAACTTATTGCAAATTGGATATGTCTAATTGTTATCACAATCAGCTAGCAGCCGAATGATACAGCACCATCCGTTTAAAAGATAAGTATTGATTCTTTCAAATAAGGAATATCAAATGTGTCTATGTATTGTAGGTGGGGGAGCAAAATAAGGGAAAGCTTATACCGTGTTTTTGCTCCATATGCCTATGGTTCAGTCAGGTGATCACTGTTACCACAATGATCAACTGATAGCTACAAGGGCAGGTGACCCCTCCTTGAAAGAGTTGGCCTGTCCTTTTTCAGAAAAGGGGTCACTTGCTCCATTATATTGCCTATTTTGGTGTGATTAAATCCAATTTAAAACTCAGAGCATTGTAAAAGGCACCTATGGTCATTATCTGCTATCTGAAGGAGCAAAAGACCTCTCATTAGGCCCCTATTTCATGTGCAATGTATAGTGTGCATTTGTGTTGTATGATGTCTTTAAAGCAGGGCCACCCTTAGCATTTGCGGGACCCTGGACAAGATACATTTGTATTATGTATGTTCTGCCCTGTGTAAGGTACACCCTTGTACCAATATTGAGCATATCCGATATAAAGAGTAGTACTGCATAATACAGCTCCTGGTCCATTGTACCTTTTCATACCCTCAACCCTGATGACAATGCAGGGCCTTTGAAACTGTTGCCCCTATACATTCAGTACATTATGAAGTTGATTACATTTGTTATGTCAATAACCTGCTAATAAAATAATTATAAGACCCTGCATTGGAAAGAGGATTTTCCCATCTTCTAAACTGGTGCCTCATACCCTTGGTGTTTTATGTGGGCAATTGGGCCTCTAGAAGTGTCCATTCACCCTGATCACCATTACCATAGTGTAAACCCTCATTTAAAAGAGGGGAATACAATTTTTCACATGAGGGGTCTCATACCCTTCTAATTAAATCATAGGGGGTGTGAGGGCTCTGTAGTAGCCCCTCCCCCACCACTCAAAATCACATAGATTTTAGTGGGGCAGCTAATCAGTGGTTTTAACTGGGATCGGGTGCATGCTAGGGGTCAAGTGAACCTCATTTAAAAGGACAGACACTTGTCCCTGTAGCCTAAACAGGGAATGGGGATGATAGGGAATATATTAGTACTCCTCCCCATCAGATTTTCATGGCAATCACCTACATTTTATAGGGACTCACAACCCCTAACTCGAAAGGGCAGAGGTGGAGCTTAACCCATATTGACAATGTATCCATGGCTATCCAAGGGGTAAATATGCAGATTACAAGTTGTGCGCTACTGTTAGCGCTGGACACAATAAGTAATATTGCAAACTTGCTAACTAATGCTCATATTACAAGTTGAAAGTAAATGGGGCGCTTGAGTGCAACCAAAATTTGCACTCCACAGATTAGTGTGCCTGAAGACCTAGCGTAAAGTGTAATGTTTAAAAAGAAAGTTGCACCAAACACAACATTAATACATTAAAATAAACTATTACACTCACATATAAACTTTCTGCTAATTTTTTTTTTTTATAAGGATTAAAAAGTATATGGTATATAACAAGGTATTTGACTGGAAGGGGCTATAATGTGTGTGTGAATAAATATATATATATATATATATATATATATATATTAAAATATATGTGTATTACTACTGTTTTGAACACTGAAACGCAAAATGATTTAGCAAACAGTTACTTTTTACATTGAGTATTTAACTAGTAACACTTAATTTAATTGTTTGTTTATCAGTTTAGTTAATTTTACTATAACAACAAAAATTTAACTAAAGCAAAAATAGTAGAAAGAAAAAAGGAGGGAGTACTCAGAACTATGAAGAGACATCACAACTAGTTGGACTCAACACTATTGACTACACCCCTCGGCCTTTATACTAGGAAAATGGGAAAAGACAATTAACTTTGAACTCAATCGCCTAGATTACGAGTTCTGCGTTAGCCTTAAAAAGCCGCGTTGAGAGGTCCCAACGCTGCTTTTTAACTCCGGCTGGTATTACAAGTTTGGCAGGTACAGGTGTACCGCTCAATTTTCTTCCACAACTTTTGGCTACCGCAAATCCCCTTACGTCAATTGCGTATCCTATATTTTTAATGAGACTTGCCTAATTTTATTATTTTGGGGAGCTTTTTTATTTTATTAGGGGAATTAGATTAGGTGTAATTAGTTTAAAAAATTTAAATTTCTTTTTTATTTTCTGTAATTTAGTGTTTTTTTTTTCGTAATTTAGTTTATTTAATTTAATTGTAATTAGTTTAATTTAATTTAGTAAATTAATTTATTTATAGAGTAGTGTTAGGTGTAATTGTAACTTAGGTTAGGATTTATTTTACAGGTAATTTTGTATTTATTTTAACTAGGTAGTTATTAAATAGTTAATAACTATTTAATAACTATTCTACCTAGTTAAAATAAATACAAAGTTGCCTGTAAAATAAAAATAAATCCTAAAATAGCTATAATGTAACTATTAGTTATATTGTAGCTATATTAGGGTTTATTTTATAGGTAAGTATTTAGTTTTAAAAAGGATTAATTTATTTAATTATATTTATTTTATTTATATTTATTTAAATTAGATTTAAGTTAGAGGGGTGTTAGGGTTAGGGTTAGATTTAGGTGGTTAATAAATTTAGTATAGTGGCGGCGACGTTGGGGGCAGCAGATTAGGGGTTAATAAGTGTAGTTAGGTTGCAGCGACATTGAGGGTGGCAGATTAGGGGTTAATAAATAAAATGTAGGTGGCGGCGGTGTTAGGGGCAGCAGATTAGGGGTTCATACATATAATGTAGGTGGGGGCGGTGTCTGGAGCGGCAGATTAGGGGTTAATAATATAATGTAGGTGGCGAGGATGTCAGGGGCGGCAGATTAGGGGTTAATAAGTGTTAGATTAGGGGTGTTTAGACTCAGGGTTCATGTTAGGGTGTTAGGTGTAGACATTAAAAGTATTTCCCCATAGAAAACAATGGGGCTGCGTTAGAAGCTGGACGCTGCTTTTTTGCAGGTGTTAGGTTTTTTTTTCAGCCATCTCAGCCCCATTGTTTCCTATGGGGAAATCATGCACAAGCACGTTTTAGCCAGCTTACCACTACCGTAAGCAGCGCTGGTATTACAGTGAGAAGTGGAGCTAAATTTGCTCAATGCTCACTTTTCGTTGTTTAAAGTGAGTGCTGGAAAAAAAAGGCTTGTTAGCAACGCAAGTCTTTACTGACAAAACTCGTAATCTAGCCGAATATATTGTAATACTTATTATATATTTACACTTACTCTGTATATAATATTACAGCCTTTTTCCCTTTCAATAAAGCTCTATTGAAAAAATAAAAAATAAATAAATAAATATATATATATACTAGTCCTAAAGCCCAATCACACGTGCCATTTTTTGCAGTACAGCGGTCCCACCCCTTGCTCTCTCTCTCCCCTCTCTTTTGTACTCTCTCCCCTCTCTTTTGCGCTCTCTCTCGCTCCACCTCTCTATTGCTCTCTTTCTCCCCCCCTCTGTTTTGCTTTCTCTCTCCCCCCTCTTTTGCTCTCTCTCCCCCTCTCTTTTGCGCTCTCTCCCCCTCTCTTTTGCGTTTTCCCCCTCTCTTTTGCGCTCTCTCTCGCTCCACCTCTCTTTTGCTCTCTCTCTCCCCTCTCTTTTGCTCTCTCTCTCCCTCTCTTTTGCGCTCTCTCCTCCTCTCTTTTGCGCTCTCTCTCCCTCTCTTTTGTGCTCTCTCTCGCTCCACCTCTCTTTTGCTCCCTCTCTCCCCCTCTCTTTTGCTTTGTCTCCCCCCTCTCTTTTGCTCTCTCTCCCCCTCTCTTTTACGCTTTCTCTCTCTCCCCCTCTCTTTTGCGTTCTCTCTCTCTTTTGCACTCTCTCCCCCCCTTATTTGAGCGCTCTCTCTCTCCCCCTCTCTTTTGCTCTCTCTCCCCCCTCTATTTTGCGCTCTCTCTCGCCCCCTCTCTTTTGTGCTCTCTCTCTTCCCCCCTCTCTTTTGCGCTCTCTCTCTCTCCCCCGTCTTTTGCGCTCTCTCTCTCCCCCCTCTCTTTTGCGCTCTCTCTCTCCCCCCTCTCTTTTGCTCTATCTCTCTCTCCTTTTTTTTGTTCTCTCTCTCCATCCCTCTCTTTTGCGCTCTCTCTCCCCCCTCTCTTTTTCTCTTTCTCTCCCCCTTCTCTCCCTCCCCCTCTCTTTTGCTCTAGCTCTCTCCCCCTCTCTATTGCTCTCTCCCCCTCTCCTTTTCTCTCTCTCCCCCTCTCTATTGTTCTCTCTTCCCCCTCTCTTTTTCTCTCTCTTCCCTCTATTCTGCTCTTTCCCCTCTCTTTTGCATTTTCCCCTCTATTTGTTCTCTCTCCCTCCTCTCTTCTGCACTTCCCCCTCTTTTCTGCTCTTCCCCCTCTCTTTAGCTCTTTCCTATCTTTTTTGTCTCGCCCCCTCTCTTTCTATTTCTCTCCCCTCTCTGTCGCACTGACCGTGCCCAGCCACGCCCCCGCCCCGTCCGACCACACCCACGGCCATGCCCGTCTCCTGCCCGACCACGCCCCTCTCCTGCCATGCCCATGCTCCCGTCCAGCCACGCCCACTTTCACCGCAAACAGCATGGATTGTCAGGTAAGGCCAGGTGTGTTTGTCCTCGTGCTGTCTCTACTGCGCATGACAGCTTCAGACAAACACACTTGGCCTTTTATATAATAGGATATCTATATATATATATATGTGTGTATTAGTGTATATGCATATGTGTACGTATATATGTGTATATATATATATATATATATATATATATATGTTGTAGTGTGTGTATGTATGTGTTTATATGTGTATATGTATATATGTATATATATATATATATATATATATATATATATATATATATATATATATATATATATATATATATATATATATATACTCTTCATTCAATTAAAGACCAGCACTCTCCAAAAAAATAAGGCAATTATCCAGGGTGCTCCTGAACATTCGTATCCACACTTCAAAAATAGACAGGCACTCTCCGGTATTCAATCCAAAGTTTTATCTTTTTATTGTGACGTTTCGGGGTATTTAGCCCCTTCCTCAGACAGAAAAATACATATACAACACACATCAAACTTACCCTCCTATATACCCCACAAAGTGAAAATGAGTGAACACAGGTGTGTTGGATCTGCATCCCATTAGCACTACTGAGCATGTGCAAATGGCCAACTACGGCAACACACCTGGATCAAAACAAAAAAGCAAATGCGAAATGCACAAGTCTAATTGTAAAATTGGCAACATCTAAGCTGTAAGTAATTCTTCAATCAATCTTCAATTAGCAGCTGGCAAACAATCAGAAGACATTCAGAGATAGACATAATTAACTGCGGATGTTAATGCTGATATAGAACACCTGTGCTTACATAGATAGTATGGTTATGCGTAGGGGCAAAAACGTAACATGGGTAGACACTCCTGTAAATACAGCATCACATATTATGCGATTAGGCTCATGATATTATATAAGCGGCAAACCATATTATTCCATATTATACTGCTGCAATGTCTTTAACTATGTGCTTAACCTGAAGTTATTATCGAATTGAGGTACCAGGCCGCCCAAGCCCATAGATATATAATTGTTTAAATTTGTCCCCACTGGAAAGCTATTAGTTTTGTGATATAGATTGCTGTAGAATAACAAGGATTACAAACTAAGCACCTATTACCCACACGTACATATTCCCATATACCAGTATTACTTATAAATAATTAGCAATGTGTTTGTTCAGTCTAACTAATAACTTCAGGTTACGCACATAGTTAAAGACATTGCAGCGGTCTATATCACAAAACCATTAGCTTTCCATTGGGGACACGGTGAAACAATTATACATCTATGGGCTTTGGCGGCCTGATTCTTTGATACGGTAGCCACTTCAGGTTAAGCACATAGTCAAAGACATTGCGCCAAACATGTGCAGGTTACATAATTTGCGCACTGACGATGAGTATTACTTCCCACTTGTTGTATATGTGTCAACTGAACCCTGACCAAATTATATGGGTCATTAATTTATCACACATATGACCTTTTAGGTTGGCCACGCTTACTATCTACTGTATTTGGATGTTTTTTATATTTTTGTTTAACTGTTGGTATAATATGGTTTGCCGCTTATATAATATCATGAGCATAATCGCATATGTGATGCTGTATTTACAGGAGTGACTACCCATGTTACGTTTTTGCCCCTACGCATAACCATACTATCTATGTAAACACAGGTGTTCTATATCGTCATTAAAGTGTCAGTAAACTTTAAAAGTAATGTTATATAATTCTGCACATAGTGTAGAATTATATAACATTATATTAGCCAAACATTTCTAAAACCTAATATTCCCTATTAATTTTTTTAAAAAAAGCGCTGTTTCACAGACCCGCTCTCTACTCTCTGCTGAGCGGGTCTGTTATATTTACTCAGCGCATCGGGCCAGCTGTATAGTCACAGGAGCGAGCTGCACTTAGTCTTATGGCGCGGTCGATGGCCCGATGCGCTGAGTAAATATAACAGACCCGCTCAGCAGAGAGCGGGTCTGTGAAACAGCGCTTTTTTTTAAATTAATAGGGAATATTAGGTTTTACAAATGTTTGGCTAATATAATGTTATATAATTCTGCACTATGTGCAGAATTATATAACATTATTTTTAAGGTTTACTGTCCCTTTAACATCCGTAGTTAATTATGTCTATCTCTGAATGTCTTCTGATTGTTTGCCAGCTGCTAATTGAAGATTGATTGAATAATTACTTACAGCTTAGATGTTGCCAATTTTACAATTAGACTTGTGCATTTTGCATTTGGTTTTTTGTTTTGATCCAGGTGTGTTGACGTAATTGGCCATTTGCACATGCTCAGTAGTGCTAATGGGATGCAGATCCAACACATCTGTGTTCACTCATTTGCACTTTGTGGGGTATATAGGAGGGTAAGTTTGATGTGTGTTGCATATGTATTTTTCTGTCTGAGGAAGGGGCTAAATACCCCGAAACGTCAGAATAAAAAGATAAAACTGGGGGCGGAGCTTGGCCACGCAGGCGAATGGCCGCATCTTAGATCAGCTCCCAGTCCTAGAGATATTGCGACATTAAAAGCATGGCTATATAGACCAAAGAAACAAAAAATCTAAACACAGGGGACGATGTGACATATACTGCTACTAAAGAAGTCATCACAGACTTACCGCAACCAAAGCCAGCAGGTCTAGCACAGACAATGAGTCGAAGGATCTAGTCAGCACAATCCGGTGTACTGATTCCCGGTAACGCCGACACACTAATGCCTCAGCATACCGGGACCCGTGAAGCAGCAGGAGAGATGTAACGCTGCGACTAACACAGCCCACAGAGTGACAGGTCCTGTCGGCGGAACGAACGATCGCTTCACGAGCGCACCTGAATCTGGTGAGACACGCAGTGAATGTTTGTTGACCTCTCCCAGCACACAGACCTAATAAGCCCAAATTGACAGTACAACAACAGGAGGCAAAGGGCTATGAGAGGGGAGACAGTTACACGCTGCCAAACATTAAGCATAACAGAAAGCCAGACCACTCACTCCTACAGAGCGGAAAATAACCAGGGCCTGAAAACACATAGTAGGGCCTACTTGCACACAACAGCAAGCTCTGTGGAGTACACGTGGAGAGGTTAACGACATGAAGAGAGGGCTTTATAGGTATAATATCTTATCAAGTGAGCTAGGGAACAAAGCTTAATATACTCCATTACCAGACAGCAGCAAGGATCAGTTATTACCCGGTAAGGGTTGCACAAATAACACTTCTGGGGCACCAGCATCAAGGTTCCTACCTAGGAGCCTAAAGTAATAACACCAATAAAATAATATCCCCAGTACTCACTGCTTCAACCTCTCATGGTGGGGAATGCCTATTAAAAAGCACCACAAGGCAGAGAAAAAAGCTTCCCAAAAGCCCTTAAACAAATTCTTAAAACCCATAGAACACCACGTGGCATCAGATAGAGGGAACATGGAGGGGCTACAATCTGCAACCCCTGAACAGATTGACCTTGCAAATGCTCAAATGCTCGCTAATGTTACTAAAAAAGATCTTCTGCACCTATCTTCTAAGGAAGACATACAAAATGTGATGCAAGAAATGAGAAGCTTATTCCAAGATCTACGCAAAGACATTAGTTCATTAGAGGGTAGAGTCGCAGCAGTTGAGGAGGCACAAGCCACCACAGAAGCTACAGTACACATTAACACCACTGAGCTACAGGACCACACGGCAATCATACAGTCTTTGTCAGATAAACTAGAAGACTTGGACAATAGGGGACGCCGAAACAATGTAAGGGTTAGAGGAGTCCCTGAGTCTGTCTACCCCCCCCCGCCATTGAAGGATATCTTCAAAGTCTGTTCCGTACAATAAAAGGAACACCAACCTCTGCTGAGATTACAATAGAACGTGCCCACAGAGCACTGAGGCCTAAACCTCCTCCTAAGGCCCCCCCACGGGACATAATAATCAAATTCCTTAATTTTAAGGACAAAGAAGAACTCATGCGCTGTGCGAGAACCAAAAACTCTATCCAACATGCAGGCACTGAGTTACAACTGTTCTCAGATTTATCACCAGCCACCTTACAAAAACGGCGTGAGCTGGCTCCGGTAACTGCACAACTAAGAAACCGCAAGGTTCAATACCGCTGGGGGTTCCCGGTATCTTTAATAGTCACCCACAACAGCAAGACCTTAATCTACAGACCAGGCACAGACTTACAAGCTTTTCTGACGGACATTGATAGAGTAAATACACCTCCACCTGAAAAGGGCAGCTCAGGGGATAATCCAAGAAGTCCGGTCCGTCTAGATTCTCGCCAAATACTCCTCCTGTGAACTGATGGGACCTACGTATGCATTGATTGTTTCTACTTTTCAGGTTCCTGAATTTGGATAACAGGTATTGCTGGGCAACGCATTGGGAGCACAACCCTGGGAAAAATCACACTAGCCCTACACAATATTATGAAACCATGCTGTGACTTATTGTAAAAGAGGCCTAGTGCCTTGCAAGACTCGTAGACACTGTATGCGGCCCATAATACGAGAGCTGGCAACTCTCCCGTTTAGCTGCATTCTTTGGTACAGCGGACTCTGATCTACAAGCATAAACATGTGTCATACTTTTGTTAATCACACATTGTTTTCAGGTACCCCATAAAATGTAGTGTATTGCGTTGTTTAATTAAACCCAGCACCCAGGTAGCTGCTGTTCCAAGAGGAGCAGCATCAGTGTATAAACAACTTCTGCAATGCCTGACTTAATCTAAAGCCCCCTTAATGTGACTTGATCATGCTCACTAGTCAGGATTATGTGTTGTTAGAGTTAGCCAGGTTAGCTGTGTAAATAATATTGAAATGTCAATGTATTTTGCCGACAAACTGTCTATCTAACCTTTTGTATACCGCCGGCTGGATGCTGCCAAACTTGGTGCTTAGTCGGTAAAGACCCTTTGCATTGATTAACGAGTACAACTAACTACCCAAACTTAATGCACATTCAAGTAGTACCCAAAAAGCAAGTAGCACTCCCTATTTACTGAGAAATATGATAAGCACCTAGCAAGCGGTACCCCCCTGATTTAACTCACTATTAACTGTTCACAGTGAGTACTCTCACTGATTAAACAAGTAGCATTATCCCCTCCCTATAGAACTTGGTCTGTATGGCCCCAGATATATACAAGACCGCTCTTTAAGGGTCTTGGAAATAGTTTTATCACTTAACGTTGCATATTCTCATGGATTACTTCCCACTGATTACTAATAAGTTTATTGTAGTTCATTGGTTATCCTCTTGTTCTCCTTTTTTTTTTTATTATTCTTGTTTTATTACACTGTTTGTATTGCAATTGCTATAATCACCAATTTCATTGAACGCCTTGTGTAAGAACTGCTTAACATATACTGTATTAACTGGCCGTCTGGGGCATCAGACGACCAGATAGACCCTGAACTTTTACTAAGCCTCAAAAGAGTTTTTTTTTTTTTTTTTCTTACCCTCTCCCAAATCCCCAACCCTTCCCCCCTTACCACCCTCCCACACGCTATACTACAAAAGATGAGTGCCCAATACAGTAAATTCCAAACACACAGCCTCAACTTCACCACAATTAATGCCAAGGGCCTAAATAACCCGGGGAAGAGGTCTATAGCTTTTCGAGAACCTAAATGGCATAACACACAATACCCTTCAGCTTACCTGGCATCTGGCTCCTCAAAAAAATGTGGGGTGGGAATTCTGATCCACTCACACAGAGAGGGACCCAGAAGGCTGTTTTATAATTCTGACGGGCACGCTTTATGAACACCCGATAACTCTGGCTTCTATATATGCACCAAATAACAACCAACACTTATTTCTTAAACGATTCACTAAATCACTATTGGACATCGCGAAGGGCCCAGTGTTTGTAGCAGGCGATATAAACGTTCCCCTAGACCCACAACAGGACACCTCCAATGGAACTTCTAGTGTAAGCAAAACAATACTCAAGTCTGTGAGGGCAACACTAGCAGACCTGCTACTGCATGATGCTTGGCGTATTGCACACCCTACATCCAAAGACTATACCTATTACTCGCCCCCATGTGCCAAGTACTCACGCATAGACTTTATATTCACAGATTCTGTCGGATTAGACATGGTGGGGGAATGCAAAATTTGACATATTACCTGGTCCAATCACGCCCCAGTTACCACAGAAGTTTATTGGCCAGACTTACCCCCAACATTCTACATCTGGAAGTTGGATGACACCCTCCTGGACAAACCACTAATTAAAACCGATTTGCAAGAATCTCTAAAAGACTATTTTCTACATAACACCCCTAATCATACCTCGCTACCAATCATGTGGGACGCACATAAATGCGTAATCAGAGGTGAAAACCTTAAGCACACAGCCAGATTGCGTAAGCAGTATAGGACTAAACACAAATCGCTCTTAGACACAGTTGCAGCACTGGAAACAAAACATAAACTGAACGCGGCAGACAGTGAGGTTAAACAAAAACTTCAAAACGCTAGAGCTGAGCTTAACCAACATCTTGCAGATGCCTATCAGAGCAAGATGTTGTCCGTCAAACAACACTACCATGAAAACGGAAACAAACCTGGGAGACTTCTGGCCCGATCCATCAGGAGGCAGCAGCTCCGCACACACATTTATAGCGTCGCAGATAAAGAGGGCACTAAAGTAAAAGGCAATAAACAAATAGCTAACGCATTCAATCAATATTATAAGGCCCTATATAATATTCGCAAGCATCCAGACACACCCACACAATCTCTAGACAAAGAGAGAGCTATAGACGCTTACTTAGCGACATTGGATTTACCTAGACTGTCAAGCGATGAAGCGGACGCACTTGATATGCCCATATCCCAAGAAGAGCTTTCTTTAGCGATTAAAGATTTACCAAATGGCAAGAGCCCAGGTCCAGATGGACTCACAATTAAATATTATAAAACTTTTCTTAGCATCTTGGCCCCTAAAATGTTACAGGTGTTTAACAACCTTATCAAGGAGCCGCGGCTCCCCCGCTCCATGCTAGAGGCTTATATATCTGTTATCCCCAAACTGGGTAAATCTCACACTGCTCCCGAACACTTCAGGCCTATATCACTATTAAATGCTGATATTAAAATCCTTGCTAAGATACTTTCACTGCGTCTGAACAAATACTTACCAGACCTCGTCTCTACAGACCAGGTGGGTTTTGTCCCAGGCAGGGAGGCGAGAGACAACACCTGCAAAGTTGTACAACTGATTGAGCACGCCCGTAATGAGAAGATACCCATGGTGTTGTTTTTGACCGACGCAGAGAAGGCCTTCAACCGTGTCGATTGGTTTTTCCTGCGTCGGGTACTGAAGGCCATGAAATTCGGAGACACGTTTACGAACTTGGTGTTTTCCTTATATTCTGACCCGAATGCGAGAGTAAGAGTAAATGGATCCCTTTCGGATACTTTTAGTATTTCAAACGGGACAAGACAGGGTTGCCCCCTCTCCCCACTCTTATTTGCCTTATCAATTGAAGCACTGGCACAAAAGATCCGCAAAAATCCCAACATATCTGGAATTTCAATCAAAGAAAATGAATATAAACAAGCGCTGTACGCTGATGATATTTTATATACCCTCACCAATATCGAAGTCTCTATCCCAATACTTCTGGAGGAACTTGCAACATATGGTTCCCTTTCCAACTTTCAGCTAAACATCACAAAGTCTGAAATCCTCAACATAACTGCACCGCATGCGCAATTACTACACTTAAGCGAAACACACCACATACCAATAGCAACCTCCCACTTAAAATATTTAGGGGTTCTCCTCTCAAGAGATCCCTGAGATCTATTTAAATTAAATTACCTCAAACTAAAGAATGAAATAATTAGAGATCTCTCCTCTTGGAAGAATAAGCCTCTATCATGGTTAGGCAAAATCGGAGTCATAAAAATGAACATCCTCCCACGTATACTGTACATACTGCAAACGCTCCCAATACCTATCCCTAAAGAATTCCTCCCACACGTCCAAAGGCTACTAGAGCAGTTCATATGGAATAATGTAAAACCCTGAGTCCCAAGAAAAACGCTTTACATGTCTAGAGATAAAGGGGGATTAGGCTTCCCAGACCTAGCTTCATACAGACAGGCAATTTTCCTGCAGAGAATTGTGGAATGGGCCCATAACACCATACATAAAGCGTGGGTAAAACTAGATGGCCAAATTCTTAACCTCAACAATGTGAGTGTATTAGCATTCACGTTGCATACAAATCGCCCGAAACTCACAAATAACTATACTATCATAGCAGAAACCCTTAAAATGTGGGATAAGACAGTCAATACTAGTACGCACCTCACATCACGGCACTCGCCTCTTTTACCTATTATAGAAAATCCGGACCTCCCATATTGTCACCTGGGTACACAAATGAGTAAGCCCTACAGCCTACGCGAGGGTTCCCTACACTTTGCAATGAGGGGCGGGAAGCTATTGCCACAACAGGACATGATAGAGAAATATGGGACTGTTTTTATTTCCTGGTTGAGATATAACCAACTTCAACATTATTTAATGCACCATAAGAACAGAGAGAACTTCATGAGAGCCCTAACGACGTTTGAAACTTTATGCACGACAAATAAACCATCTAGGCGACTGATTTCACTGATATATAAACTTCTGCTAGCGTCACCCGGGTCAGCTCTCCCCTCATACACAAAGGCATGGGGTAGGGACCTAGGCAGGGACTTTGACGAAGACACATGGCTTAAATCCTTTAAGTTGACTAGGTGCTCCTCCATCTCCGCTAATGTCCAGGAAATACACTTAAAACTCACTAGCAGATGGTATCTGACTCTAACAAGGCTACACAGATGTTTTCAAACAGCTAGCCCCATGTGCTGGAGAGATTGTGGTGAACATGGCACGCTTCTACACATTTGGTGGGAGTGCCCAAAAATAAAAGACTTTTGGCACAGAGTGATTACCCATATGTCAGATAAGCTGCAGATCACCATTCCAAACACTCCAGAAGCGACCCTATTATTTCACTTGCCTGTAGTCAAAATAAAGCACATACGAGCGCTAATGCTTATAATGCTCACAGGAGCTAAAAAACTAATACCTAGGAGGTGGAAAACAGGGGTTGTCCCAACCTTAGAGGAATGGGCTCACGCAGTCGATGAGCTGCTCATGCTGGAGAGATTCCATTATTTTAGAGTCAATCAGATTGATACACATGAGATGATGTTGGCCACTTGGAGGGGCACTAGTATGTAAATAGGATAGAGCTGGCCGAGGCAAATTCAGAAATATACTTCCCAACCTCTCCTTTCCCCCATCCACCACCTACATGAACCCTTCCCCTTTTATTATTTTATTTTTTTTCAGTTGCTTTCAGCAGACACAAGGTTAAATAGGACTTGTAGTATTAATTGGACTACGAAGACGGGAGGAGAGTATTAGAAAAGATAAAAAATATAGCAGGCTTGTCAAGCAAAGAAGTTTATTATAATATGCATTTACAGATAAATAATATGCAATTGGATGTATAATTC